>NW_026907825.1:0-49998 GCF_033807575.1 Cydia pomonella
GGCACGCGGCGTTTAGTTTTTTAGTAGACGGTCCTACAAAAACTGTAATTCCGCTAAAGGTTTTATGGTGGTTTATCCAATAAAATCATCAAACCCACAACGACTATCGCGAATCGGTCATCCGTTTCCGCGAACTCGTCTAAGCAGCAGCGTGGTGTTTACGCACGTTCGTGTTTACAAACAGTAATATTGTTTACATACCCGCCTGACATAGCTGGGTGCAGGCCCGCCATTTTCATCGCTAACAATGCCAGACAAACCAGCCTAACTATGAACTGGCAATCTGAAACAACTTATATCACAGGGGTCTACACTTATGCTGGTTTTGAGTCGAACACTCGAAATAATACTCCGACTGCCACCGCGTCATACGCGTCGGCATTCGTCACCAACCTACCGCCCAATCCCGACCAATTGCGCATTTCCACAACAGATCGTATCGCAATTGATAACCACAAACGTTTAATATAGCTCGCCTTCACATTTGCCTTTATTCGTCAACATTAGACCTTGACAGTCGTTAACAGAATTCTAAGTTTAATGTTTTGCGAGTGACGTCACATATTTAGTTGCGTGTTGCGCTTCAATGCGAATGTTTTGAAGCAGTCTAACGATTTGCTGTTTGACGTCATGCTGGGAGGCGTGTCAATAAGTCAATTTCTATATTGTTTTTCAAATTCCATTGGAGGTCGAAGTTCATGGCATTTGTATTTTTCCGTTTATCTGTAGATATTTGTGGTTTTACTACAATACATGAACATCGTTCGTGACGAAAAGTTATTAATATACGCCGAACCGAACGTCATTTGTTTAACCTATCATATTGACAAGGTGACCTATGATTTTATCTATAGGTACACTGGGTAAACTCTGACTCATGATATATTTGCATTATTTCAACAGAGCAATAATTAACCTACGAGTACGTAGGATTCTCGCGGCATGTTATTATTAACACGATTATTTAAGGGTATACACCACGTGATCGTCGTAAATATTTTCCATTCTCCTTGATTTTTAGTATGTTATTAACACTGATAAACTAGGTTTATAGGTTTCCATTTTTTTTTTTAATTTGCAAAACGAAAAATATTTTAAAGCGAAACCTATAAAATTAAAATAGCTACAAACAAATAAAAATTTTTTTTTAAAGTGATTTGTTAAGAATTAGTGGAAAACGTTTTCTCTCGAAATGGGATTTCATAGCCGTTACCGTTATTTCGTTAGATTTGAAAAGCAATTTTTCCCTCTTTAGTAGGATATATGCTTTTATACCACATTACTTTTGTGTGGCAAACTAACGTAGGGCTCCAATGGTAATATGTCAATGTAGTATTTAGTCTTATAGATGTATTGTATATGTTAGTGTTAAGCCAATTTTAATCAAACAGTAGCAAGAATTAAATCCAAGCTTTAAACTCAACACTGTTTAAAATAATCTTGCAATAATACTACAGTTTTTAGTGGTCTATAAAATAAAGTCTTAAATTGTCCAGGTAAATGCCTACATCTGGGCATGGCAATGTGCTGAAGTTAGTCATTACTGTTTACTATCCAAAAATATAACGATATTCACACGACTATATGTATATGAATTTATTTAGCACAGTAGTGCTATTGCCGTAATAGAAGTTTGTTCGACTAATAAACATATTCTGGAGAACAACTTCTGATAAATAATGCTTTTGAAACAGTTGAAATTATCGCAAGTTTCTACTTAAAATTAAAGTAAGTTTCAGAAAAATGTAAAGATGGTCGAAACTCGGCAGTCCTCTAAATTGCTTATGTCCAGACTTGTAATGTCCATAGCGCTGACTAGACACCGACACTCAAAAGACGCTAGTTTGGGGTGGGGGGTTGAAAGACACTCATTACAGTGCTATAGTTTGGCGCTCGAACGTAGTGAGAGCGTCAATATTCCGAGGCTGAAATGATGCCTTTGACCCGAGTAAAACACTCTAGTAAAGTAAAATACATTTGTATAAAAACATGACTAATAAGTATGAACTTTTGTAGCATTCTTGAGAGTAGTTTCGATTAGCAATTTAGGTAACAATATCATTATTTATGGAATGGAGCGTTCAATATCAGAATGGAAATTGTACAACAAATCCATTTCAAAGTAAATTTTAATTGCTTATCGTAAAAAAACGTACTTGGAAAGTAAAATGCTCTAGAGCAGAAACGTATCACTTTCTGCACACTACATAGAACAACAATGACCTGCTTTCAGAGCATGAGAAATGAAAAATCATATACAAAGACCATTTTCAAAAATCCGTCTAAATGTGAAGGTTTCTCTTCACACAAAAGGATTCAATTTATATTAAAAAGTCTGAACGACTCGACTACTTCACAATCTACTCACTCTTTCTCTTTTTCCTTTCCACAGTGTAACCTCAATTTCATATAGGAATACTATCACCTTTAACACATGTCTTATGTGAGATGAGCTCAGGCCGATAAAATGAATTGGTTACACGATAACGTAAACCACCCGCTAATGTATGAAGCTCACTAACAAATTATAGCATCTCAAAAAGCGAAGCTAATGTTTAACTCACTAGAGGAAAACGCCATACCACAGATTAAAAAAGACGTATATTTATTAAAATAGAATTACACTTACGCTCTTTTTAATTTGTGTAATTCAACGGTGACCGACTCGCATTCCGACCTCCAAGCTATGTATAGTATTCGTATATTGTTATATATACCTAGCGAGTCGAAAGGCGGCCGGCCTTGGGACTTGAATATTGGCGAGGCAAGTGAAATAATGAGTGCGTAATTTATAAATTGATAGTATTAATTATAATATTTTAGCGTTTTAATTTTCCGAGGCGTCATATAAATTGTTTAAAGTCTATATTCCTATAGCAGTGCGAAAGTCGTCATTTTTGTCGTCATAAATATAAGCCGAAAGACGTTCCAATAATGATCTACGGGCGACGATGTTGACCAGTTCCTATGAACTGTATCTATATACACCTTGTTGACGGCCTTCTGGCTGCATCCTCCGATGAACGTAAATTTTATATTTCATCGGCAACTTTAGTACGGCAACTATCTGGAAACGCCCTAGGAAATGAAAATAAAACAAATTTATATAATTTCCTCGTTCCCATAGGTGGTTATCAGCTCACAGATGCAGTTTTAGTGTGATAAACGTGTTAGTGCTGAGGATTTTTGTATGATCTAACCCCAAAGAGCTTGCTACTGTTAACTAAGCAGACAGATAGTTGGTCTGTCTGCTTAGTTAACAGTATCAGCTCGTTTTGTCTTGCCTGCTACATCGCATGCTACATTTTGTATTTTAATGTTTCCCTAGTTGAAACATCAGTCTATAGGTAAATAGATGAGTCAATCCTTTCTAAAAATGAACTTTTGGGGAAATAGGCCTAACGAACTTACGAAGAACGAATGAACAATTGAAGTAAAAATTGAATTTTAACTGTCGTGAGACACTAACATTGCGCTAACGCGCGGCGCGGAATGCAGTAGTACGCGGCGCGCAGTCATCGTAAACGCTACTCACGCACTGTTAGTGCTTGAGAATGGAGAACTAGGCACTCCGAAATGTAAAATCGCAAGTAAATAAAAATACACAAACATGAGTTAAATCGTAAAATTAAGCTAATTGAAGTAAACTTGGTAATTACCAAGTTAATAATCATGTTACATAATTATGTAAGGTAGTATTTAGGCTCAGTACGATATTTTTAATTACAGACTGACTGGAGGGTAGACGGTGAATCCCAACTACCGGCAACATAATAAATAAATAAATGAATATTTGGAGACAAACTTGACTGACTCACGATCAAATATCGGTATTCGAACCCGGGACCATCGGCTTCATAGGCAGTGTCATAAAAATATCACCGGCAGACCGGTCGTCCAGTCAGTCATAAAAATATCACCATAAGTGGCAAAAACTTCGAAAACGTAAGTACTCCAAAGTTCTATGGGTCGAAAGTATTCAGACAATCGTATTATTGCTTCTTCGGGTATTGGGTTTCTTACATTTACATAATTAATTTTAGCCATGCTTGAGAGTTTTTTGGACTATGTTAAGGGTTTCACGGAACTAGTTGTTATAGGCCCGTTAGAGCAATATCCTTTACACGAGTCTAGTGCGAGAGGGAGACATTGATCTCTCTGTCACTCGACAGGTGTAACCTAGTGATTATCATTGCAAACTAAGTATACTGTTACATTGTTTTCTTTTATTTCAATGTGCTAAAACTTGCCAAAGGAGGACAGTTGATTTTTTTTATTATATTATCCTCCTTCCTCGCATAAAAAGGCAGCCATTTAACCAGAAAATTATCAGTCATCACTGTCATCAGTGTAATTGACGCTGATTGTCACGCTTTAAACAAATTCGCAATCCACTGCGTCTTAGAATAAACTTTAAAGTGTTCTAAAATCAAAATAAAAGTTTTTTTTTAAATTGCTGAACAAATTTTGGTCACTTTGAGGAGTACAGCCTATAGTTTAATTTTTTGCTCCTGTTACAGGCCACACCCGGAATAAGTTGTTTAGACTTACAAAAACCCTTCACTACATAATATTTACCGTTATTATTAATTATCACAAAACTTATTTAACCGCTTCGCGAGACGTTCGCGGTCGATTAGTCGTTAGAGCGACCAAAATTTTCCGCCTAAATGGGAACTAGTAGAAAGCTGCATTTGCTACGCTTAGCGTATCCACCGTATGTGCATTAGAAATTTCATTCTATTGTATACCTTGTTGTCCGGCAATAAAGTACACATTCGAAATGCTTTCGTATATGCACATACGGAGGAAATGCTAAGCTCTAAACTACAGCGGGCTTTCGCTCATCCATACCATTTGATGACCGATGAAAAGGTCTTTGCAATGTATGGTGTCCGTACGGTGTTTCGGAATTTTATTTATTTTCTGTGCGGTCAAATGTCCTATACATTACGTATACAAATATGAATCATATTTTACAGAAATAGGTTTCAAAGTACCTATATAGAGCATGGTACCGTACCGTACCAACATTGTGTGTCAAATTGTCAATAGCGCATGGCGCCAACAAATCTTTGTGAACTAGAATTCATCTTTGATAGCAACGTCACTATTGAAGTGGCCTTGAGCCTTTTGCCTACGTCACTATAAGTCACATACGCCATTGAGGTCAAGCTGGGTTGGTAAACTTTGATGATTTCAACATGTGAAGTCTTCAAGGCTTAACTTGTTAAAGGTATTTAAAAGGCCTAAAGATTAAGTAGAAGACCAGACCAATAAAATTAGACAGTGTCCGAACAGGTTTACAGGTTTACTTTTAAAAATCCTTAAGTGAGCACTTTGCTAGCAGTATTGAAAAATCTTAGTGTTTCTGCTTTATAAGTTTATCTGATTAAGTATATATTTTATCTGATTTCATATGTTTGTACATGTATAAATAATAAATAAATATTATAGGACATTATTACACAAATTGACTACGTCCCACAGTAAGCTCAATAAGGCTTGTGTTGAGGGTACTACTTAGACAACGATATATATAATATGTAAATATTTATATCTTATACCTTTAAACGAGCAATTCTTGTATATATATATATATATATTTCTGTGATCTCGGAAACGGCTCTAACGATTTCGCAGAAATTTGGTATATGGGGGTTTTTGGGGGTATACAATCGATCTAGATTAGTCTTATGTTTGGGAAAACGCGTGTTTTCGAGTTTTCATGCGTTTTTCTTACGACGCAGAATATGGTCGCTAATTTCGTGCTGCCGGCCACTGTTCGTCTGGTCCAGCGGGTTAAGACGCGGACTGCTAATCGAGTGTTACGGGTTCGAATCTCGCTCGGTGACTAACTTTTGTTTTTTTTTTTTATATGTTCAAGTTTATACATATATAATTTTGTTAATTTATTGTTTTAGACAAGTTTAATTTAGTAAAAAAATGTAGTTAAGATTATCACCTATACACCACCATATTACAATAAATAGTTATAACCGAGCAAAGCTCGGTCGCCCAGGTACTAAATACTTAAATACATAGAAAACACCCATGACTCAGGAACAAATATCCATGCTCATCAGTCATCACACGAATAAATGCCCTTCCCAGGATTTGAACCCGGGACCATCAGCTTCATAGGCAGAGTCACTACTCACTACCCACTAGGCCAGACCGGTCGTCAAAATGTATGTATTTGTATTAATATAAATTTAGGTATGTTTTATTTACATAATTGATATATACAGAGGATTACTATAACTAACTTAAATCTAAAACTGTGCACTGGCAAAGCCATTCAGATATTTCCACGATATTTCCTATGAGACCAGACGTGCTATGAGTGGATGCCAAAAAGGTTGGGGAAACCACACTGGAAATTTTGCGGTTTCCTAAACCTCCGAACCGAATAGGGAGGGACGCTTGCTCACTCAGCTGAATGTTTAGGATCGTCTCTAAACTAATTTTGATCAAATCATCTCTAGGCGATAATAAATTTGGATGTTTCCAAATAGGATAGCAGCGGAGCACACGTGTAAATTTAGGGACAAAAAGACAGAATTTAAGAATTGCAAGAGCATAATGAGGGTTGATTTCGAATAAATGACTCGTGTGAGGTTTGAATTTACATATAGAGTTAGAAATATAACCGGGGAAAGATTCTTCAAATATAGGAGAACCCAGGAGGCAAAGAGAAGACTTGTTTACTAATCTTATATTACGAGCCAGATCGTCAAAATAAAAGAAGATTTTTGAATGAAGAATTCGTTTTTGCTGCAAATTCAGTTCTAAACCAATATTTTCGATACTATTCTTAATAAAAGACTGAAGATTTTCATTGAAAGTATTTATTATTTGTTAAACGATTTTTTTGGACCCATGGTTCAAATATTTGAGGGGTGGGGCATTTTTGTTTTACTTTCGGAGCGATTCATTCCGAAAATATTCACTTTATGAAAAATGGTTTGTTGAAGACCCCTATTCGTTTTGAAAGTCCTATCCAACGCTACCCCACACCGGGTTAAAACAAAAAAAATCAAAAAAATACACTTTGTATGAAAAATACACCCTAAAAATTTTTTTTGTATCCGTGTCAAATTGCAGCTTTCTTGTACTAAGGGTCACGGAGCATAACCGTAGACGGATAGACGGACGGCCATGGTGAAACTGTAAGGGTTCCTTAGTTAACTACGGAACCCTAAAAAATTATATTAGGCTGAAGAAAAGCAATAATCCATCTAAAGAATATTATGGAAGATTAATAATGAAATTGACGCAAAAAAATCAAATTATAAAAAAAGAGAAGACTGATCGCTCTCGCATCAGCGTTTATGCTAGATATATCCCTACTATAATTATATAAATGGTATATAAACTTAAATAGCATAAACAAAATATTACCCTGCGTAGTTACAGACCACACCGTACACGTATAGACACTGTACACTACGACACCACGAACTAAAGATATATGACAATCAAGTGCTGATAACTGTCACTGTATCTATATTAATACTAAAACGAGAAGCATATACCATCAATACTAGTGCGAAAAAGATAGATGTATAAATCGTAGCTCCAACCGTTACCGGCGACGTTGCCAATGCGAACGCAATTATTTGTTTGGAATTGAAACTTCCACGTGTCTTGGAGAAAAAGTCTCACACGAGGCTCGGCTTGGCTAATAATAATAAATATCTGGAACCAAGCTTGAGCATCATCATTTTAGACAGTTAACTGATTTTATGAGACATTATGTTTCATATATTGTATCTTAATGTGGAAACACCACAATCTCCGCGTTCATGGCAGTTGATATATCATTATAAAGTTTAATTCGTCTGCGAGTACAGTCAACAAAAATATTCCCGACTAAACGTAAGAAAGTTTTGGTCTCCCTGATCTCAACGGGTTAGTGGGGATAGTCATATTAATTCCACAGTGGCCTCATTTGGTTGAGTGTGTAAAATCTTTGCAACGCGCTCTCCACCAATGATGTGCGTTGTAGAATCCGTAGAATTTTATTGTAGAATGGTCCGACACAAGGTCAATGACGAACACGCAACATACAATATGTATGAGTTACATAATGAGTGCTCGGTCGCTATAAATACTACAATAAATATTCGCAGCAGCTAACTTCTGAAGAGTGAAATCATCGAGACGATATAATTTCCCCGTTCGCTTCCTGCTGGGTTCTATTCTAGCAATTCTGGCTTATATCGAAATGATGTCATGAAGTTAATTAAACGTAACTCCAGCATGACTCGAAAAATGCAGGGGAGAAACGCTCTTCCCACTCCGTCAAAAAAGGGGAAAAACGCTCCATACCTACTTATTCGTTCGACAGTAAGCTGGCAACTGCCATTGATGCTGCCAGCGAAAGCGTCCAGCAAATGCGCTCAGAATATTTTGGTGGCCTTTGGGTAACGGCTTTCAAAGACATGAACCCGCCTTATTATTGGACCTGAGTGTTCATTGAGCTTACCTAATTGGTACAGTGGACAGATAAAAGTGACGCAATTGAACCTGATTTTTTCATCATTTCGAAAGGTCTTTGGTATTCGAGTAAAATGCGACAATTTACGAGTTCAATTGTAATAATAAAAGTCATAATTATTGTGATTATTTATTGTTATTATTTTGGTTGCTGGCGCAAGAGATATTGTTCCTATGATACGTTAAGGGGGTGTCATTTCAATCAGTTTATACAGCACGGACGGGTCTAAAGCTGGGATGGACCAGTATAAGTGTGCTTATCGATATCACATAAATGTAACGGATCTGGAGGTCCCGCTATATTTGATCAGTCGATTATTAGACTGGCTGTGTCGCACGCGCATCCAATGGAAACACGGTTTCCGCGCTCACTATTATCTACGTTAAATTTCTTTACGTCATCGCCTTTACGTCTTTTACGCTATTTAACTACGGTTTGTGTCAACGTTGTAGTATTATTCCGCTTTCTGGTTTTGCAGGCATAAATATTTAAAGGAAATTTTAATACAAAGTATCTCCTATACCTGTTTTCCATATCGGTATTGCGCATTATAGAATTACTGTTGTATAAAGTAGGCTTTAGAGCTAAGCTGTGTCCACAGTGCTGGATAAACATTGCATACATGGCTGAATGGTCTCATAAAAAGCACTCGAGCCTCTTCTGCCTACTCGTTTTTACCATCTTCGTTATTTTATCTCCGGCTATCATAGTCTCTGTACAATGTCTGTGCTAAAAAGCTTACATTATTATACGTATATAACCCTGAATCATGGCTTCTCGTTATAATATAAAGAATTTTAGACGTCGTATATATGTGCTTGTAGTTAAAGTCGTGGCCAAGAAGTCTGAAACATAATATTTATATTTCTCGCAACGGCAAACACTTGAACTAAACCTAGCTAATAGGAATTTGTTGGATATTGTTATATTAACTCAAATTTATTTGTTAAACTTTGTATTAGTTTCTTTTAGCACCATGTTAATTGTAACTATTTTTTTATGAATTTGCATGCAATACGTACTCAACAACCTCAATTTCACAGAGACGAGTTTATAATTAGATTTCAATAATGTCTACTTCACAACTAAAGCCTAAATTACCTAATGGACTGACAAAACCATTAACTTTAACTATATAATGCCAGAAATAAAGCAGACTGGAGACTAATCATAATCATAGATCGCCTCGCTTTGTCCGTGAACTCCACGCAAGAGTAATCGTAAACTACGATAGTAACGACATTGCTCTATTGCGCGCGTCTGACATTTGCTGCACCAACCTTGTGGAGAACTTATACAACAACGCTGGTATCTGGTAGACCTTATCGTATTGCAATACGGTTCATGAATGGTCAATTGATTCTATTAATGAAGGTATTCGTGCAGCGCGCACTTGGGTAAACCAATATGGCTGATCTCTGGATACCCTACTTTATAATGGATCTCGACGATAGTTTAAGTGGTTTAGCGAATGCTCGCTTGCAATTTTAATTATTTGAATATTAGAGATGGCCTTAGCAGGGTTACCTGCTCTATAAAGTTTTAGTTTTATTACCTCTAAACGCAATATTTAGATCTTGGGCTTTCTTAGATGCGCGTTTGTATATCTAAAATCATATTAGCCCGCTCTTAAGTAGATGTTGGAGCGCAAAGCATTAATATTGCTATTAAATTGGTGTTGTATTGGTATTTTTTTATATCACGTCGGTGGCAAACAAGCATACCCGGCCCGCCTGATGGTAAGCAGTCACCGTAGCCTATGGATGCGTGCAACACCAGAAATGTATGTAATATGCGCGTTGCCGACCCTTTCAAAACCTGTACTTATACATCCCTTTTTTGAAGAACCCCATAGCCCCTCGGGAAAACCTCGGCAGGGAGCTCATTCCACAGCCAGCGACTCTGCGGGTGGAATTTCTTCGTAAACCGCACAGTAGGCGCCCATTTTGGTTCTAGGGTGTGAGGATGAACACCCTGCCGTCGGCGAGCGGTGCGGTGATAGAAAGCGGCCGTTGGCATCATGTCAAACAAACATTTTGGTTTCTTTTCAAACATTTGGTATTTCATTTTAAAATAGGTACCTACGTTCGTTCTTTTCAAAATGCTTATTTTCAAGGTTGTAATGAACTTGTCTCGCGTTAATGAGATAGTCTAAGACGCTTCTAATCATATATTTTCCTATGTAATTAAAATGCAGTATAGGTAAGTATACATCGAGAGAAAAGATGTTACTTAGCTACGTTATTACTGAACTAATTGACACAATGTCAGCGACGAGTGACGTAAATACTAGTAGTAGATATAGAGACAGATAACAAATGTCGATGTTTGCTGTAGGATCTCTGGTCAAGATCATAACCATCAGGAAACCATCGGATATGTCTCGTAGATAATAGGTCGTAGAGGGTTGACTAATTTGAAGAGATAATCCGTTCATCGTAAATGTAGTTGTATATTATTACAACTATATAATTTAGGATTGGTTTCATCAAACCGTCTGTCACGTAAATATAAAATTTTCGCAAAGTTTTATATGAGAAGTTCCACAGTGCTGATTCAGTTCATCAATTGTGATTGCTGCAACTGGCTCTTAATTTCTTTAACAATTCTACAACCGCGTAAAATGCACATAATTGCCATTGCATTACAATTCGACCTTAGTAGTATTCGATGTATTTATAGTTCGTTCACCGACTCATGGAGACAGATGCGTTTATCTCCGTGACGTCTGATAAATAGACTCGTTACTTTCTTATTGAGCATTCAGAGACCCAGCGAGTGAACTCGTGCACTTCATATTGCTTCTAGATACCTGTGAGTATTGAGTAGTTTTCCATCGAATCCGAACTATAAAATTAACTGTATTGTACACGTACCTGCAAGACTTTTCCCAAGAACATACAGATATTTTGAGGACTTTTTTCTTAATTGTTATTCTTCATACATTGCTGAAGATTGTGTCTGTTCTGCTACGTTCTTGAGAGGCTTCCATTAGGTTTCGTCAGCTGTAACATATAGAGCTGCGGGGACAGATATCTACTCGTCAACCCGTGAGAGAATTTGAACAAATCAACGAACGGACATATTGACGACGATATCGGCCTGTCAGTTATTTGCAAAAGCTGACAGGCCGATATCGTCCGGCGAACTGGTAATCAGTACGCCCCTGTATGTTTCTTCAATCTTACTAGTTAAAACTAGGTAAGATTTGTTGTTGTTGTCTTCACTATCAATGCCGGATTTATAGGTCTGGAGGCCTCGGTCAATAAAGGAGTGGAGGCCCCCTGGCCCCAATTTTTTTCCAAACAAAATGGTAAATTTTCCGAATTCTCTATTGTGGGGGGGGGGCTCTTTTGTGGAGGCCCGGGGCAGTAGCCCCGGTTGCCCTTCCCTAAATCCGGCCCTGTTCACTATAGCAACTCGGTGAACTGAAAAGTATAGTCGGTTTATTGCGACTTGCCCTTTTCATTGCATCAATACAAATGTTGAGGATTCAAGAGACCATACAGATACCCAACTCTTCTAGTATAACATTCAACGGACCATGATCGGTTTATCGCGGTTATTTTCTCGCATTGCTCTTTACGGAGTGACGCGATCGCACCGAGAGGCCGTTGACCCGGCGCGGACGCACGGACGAATGCAACCTTGCGCGGCCGGTGATGCGAGACGACTTTTTCTTACCTATTCCTGAACTTGGAAATGACGTTTGCAAGTGCGTGCCCTAATTATAGCAGCCATTGAAACGCTTGGAGATTGAAGGTAATCGAATTGAAAAGTACCGTCAGAAACATCGGAATGGAGAGGTAATTTTAGAGATTTTTTTTAGTATGAACTAGTGTTGGTACACCTACTTGAAAAAATAACTCTAAGACTTTGAATTCAAGAAAAAAAATATGTTTAACCAACGTAACGTATACAGTACACAGTATATGGAGAACGGTGTTGTCAGTAGTTGCTTAAATTGCGCACTAATCTAAATTGTATGATTTCCAAATAGGTACTGTAAATCTATTGACTGTCTTAAATAGCGTTGAACTGTGATATAACACGTATATTTTTTGTTGCAGGTAATTACTGTTATGAATTCACTAATACCTACTGTACGAGTCATTTAGCATCAATGGTAAGATTTCTAGTTATTTTTATCACTCACCAGATTGAGAATTAAAGTTTTCAGAGGATCAGATAATGATCGCATTGGTAACTATTGTTACGAAAATTTTAGAAATAGCATTGAGCTAATGATTTTATAGTATTTTATGCAACAGTTGTATAAGAAGGGTCAAAAAAGGCGAGTGGCGTGAGTTACAATGTGAGCCGGAGCCGAAGGCGTAGGCGAACATTGTCAAGGAATACGCCACGAGAATTTTTTGACCTACTTATACAACGTTGCATACAATATTTTTCCTACGAGTCAACAAAAATAAATCTTAATTTAGGTAAACAAATTACAGCAAAAGTATATAGCCAAGACGCGCGAGCATACCTTGTTACGCGCCCGGCCCGCCCCGGGCCGCGGCCGGCCGGTCGGCGACACCTCCTCGTAACTCAAGAGGCCCTGGTACTTGCTACTTGCTAAATTAATTTTTTGGACAGTTTTTTCTCAATTTTGGCCACCGTAGCCTACGGAGACTAACAAGCAACGCTAAGCGGTCTTCGTAGTCTATGGGTGTTGCTATATTACGGGTGTCACATGCGTGTTTCTGACTTATGAAGTAATTATTTTTACTATGCAACCAAATGAATATTTTGTAAGTTGGCAGCAATGCACTTAGTTTAAAACTGTATTCGTTTTGGTTTTGTTAGGTTGGTAGCCATTAATCGCAGTAACATTATAGCTTATAAAAGCACAAGAGCTTTTATGAGGAATAGACAATATAGACTTTTCTTGAAATCTTTTATGTATGTTCTTATATTCGTGTTAATGAATGCATAAATGACAGATAACAGTAGAGGAGTAGGAAAAGGTATTTATTTAATCATTACAACCCTTTTGAGATAATACAACGTTGAACATTATTTCACTACGATATACGATATTTAGATCGAAATACGCCTACTCCATAATAATGAATCCGCTCTTTTGACCAAAACAAACATAAGAGTATCGGAGTCAGGTGATGGTCGCGGCCCGTTTCCCACAGCGGGTGCCCTCACTTCTACCTTCATCATTAAAAAGGGTAATATGTATCACTGATTCCTATAGCAACTTAAGCCCTTGTAAAACTACGCTGTCTGTACAGTCCCGGTCAAAGATATATAAGCATGTTTCGCCTTATTACGATACAGTAAGGTTCAAAAGCGTGAAGATATTTATGACGTCGGTTTACCACCCTCCGAGCCACGTGGATGCAACAAGTGTAAGCCACGGCGCACGCGCGAACGCCCGAGAGCCCTTTCGTACTTTTCCACTAAGTGAAATTTTATGTTCGACAATTGTCCGACTTTCCGGGTTTTCAAATTAGAGGTAACCTTTGGAATAACCGTTATTACTAAATAGCCTTTGTAACATTAGGAGGACAATTTTCGTCTTATTTTTAGTTTAAAGTCTCTGAATATTGTAGTCTATGGTGGTCCACAAGCCGCTACTAAAAAGTCTTATTGTAATTGCAAAATAATTAAATAAAACAAAATAAGAATTCACTTACAGACCTTAAAGTATTTCTAATAGTACATTACGAAACAAGTGCGAAAAATAGGAAATTCGAAGATAAATTAAAACACGACCGAAGGGAGTGTTTTAAATCGTCATGAGTTGCGAATTACCTACTCGCACATGTATCGTACAACGTTTTACAGTACATATGGCCCTTTAAATGTTCGAGACAGTGACATAATATGCTAATTTTCGCACTAGTGCTATAAAGTAGCACCATAAGTACTGTAAATATATTTATTACCCCCGATCAAACTGAAACGGTATAAATTATGTATTAAAACAAGCATCAATAACCAATTATTATTTGCATTACATCAATGTGTTTACTGTTCATTCATATTTAACAAATTGTCTCGTCTGTACTACGTCATTGGTCCTGAAAAATCCAATGAAAAGCCTTTATCTCGTGAAACCCGCGTCACTGCACAGCTGTGCTTAACGAATGTCTCATTAAGAAAACAAAGTCCTTAGCCGTCTGTACTATCGCCTACATTGTTAACTGACACATTTTAAACCTTATTGGAAAGACTTAAGGTCGATGAACGGTCCTTGGAATGGTTAGTACGATGCGCTAATACAAGCGAGTACCTACAGTTCTGTAGTGCACCACTGTAAGTTTTTTATCTATAACGGGCAAATGTGCGCCGCCGATTCTTTAAATACGTTCACTGCTATTTTGGAGACCTCAACACAGTAGTCTCTAGAGGAAGAAGAAACTTGAATGGGGTACATTTCATGTGACCAAAAGCTGCATAGAACTATTCGTAATTTGAAAAGAGCACATATAAATTATGCCTTGCAATGCATGGTTGTGAACATGGCGTGGAAAACATTCAAACTTTCGAGGGCTCAACTCTTTATAAATACTTTTTGGCATATATTAATTTTTAAATAACAGCTAGATGTGGGACACGATGTGTCCGACACGTGCGGCGCCTATGTCGCATCCAGCCAATACTTACCAATTCGTCTGAGCCTACGCTACGCCTGACATATTCTCGAGATGTGATTGGAATATTACCCATGAAAATCTGTTTGTCATTGATATATTTGTATAAAAAATGTATATAACACGTCACCGTACAAATACGGCATCTATGTCAATATAATTAGGGCTCAACACGTATGCCTCATTAACGTGGCTTGACCATACAAAACACGATTAGCCAATGTTTTCAAGTAGGTATTTCGTATATATAGGGCAACCTTGAAACCTCGTGTTACGTAAAGATATTCATAAGTATTGCGATAGTATTCGCGATTATCTTATTTTTGGCGTTATATATCTTATATTGACGTATTTTTCTACTGCGTAGTATGTTTCTGTATGACAAGTTGACTGAAGTTGAATGATCACTTGTACATGCAGTACAAAAAATAACAGTTTTTCCCTATTAATAAAAAGTCACAAATAGATCGCTTAGTGCAGTGTTTTTTTTCAACGTGTGAGTCGTGTCGCGCTTGCAAAGCCTTAGTAAACCAGAAATAATATACATAATATATACTTTTATAGATATCTCACAAGAAATTCAAAAATAGTCTGAATAAGGTGCATGTTCCGTTATTTTCTTTTTAGCTTCTTTACCTTCTATTCTTAATGTTAAACTGAGAGGTTAAATTAATGCTTAAACTGTCCATGTAATTTACATTTTCACAATTAAAACGTATATTAAGTAGGTGACTAGGTGTACAATAGGTACAATACGTATATAGATTACTTTTTATAGGTACTATTAAAAGAGTCACCGGTATTATTAGTATTGGTATCCCTAACGTAATTAGAAGACGAACATAGTCGATTTCATCCATTCCAGACATCGCTACTATGTTGAGATGTTCCACGTACATAATCATAGTTTTAATACTGTACTTTCCAATAACTAACTACTGCGTAATTACCAACGAATAATCAAAATAGGGTAAAAGCCTCGTAAAGGCTCGTTTTAATTGAGATCAAAGCGTCGAAAGCTACGAATGTCGCGGACCGAGCCGCAATTACGCTACGATTACGCAACGGAGCGTAAACTCGACGTAATTAAGATCCTGGCTTGCGTAAGAATTACCCCCCACGCGTAACGTAAGGACTTCATTTGTTTTTCTTGACGCTTCATTTCGTGACGCGCTGAAAATCGAGTGGCTTGAGCGGTTTAGCTAAATTATTTGAGTTTAATTTAAATTTTGAGTGAAATTGGGCTATTCCGCAATGATCTCAATTGTTTGTGTTTATACGTATTATTAATTATATATACTTCTGTCTAATATTTATGATACAGGTAAAATAAGAGCTGGCGTGAGATACTGACCTGTCAAAATCACACAAACACTTTAATCACTTATTTTGGATCCACACACGACGGATTCAAGCGGAGCTAAAATATTAAAAAATGATGTAGATTTTATAAGGATCAGTACCCCTAGTGTAAATAAATTCGATTTCGAAACGTAACGTACGCGTTTGCGTTTAGTCTCATTTTGTATGTGATTTAGAAAGAGCGCGCCAAGCGGGACGTTTTTGAAACTCAAAATCCTATACAAAATGAGACTTAACGCAAACGCGTTCGTCACGTTATGATGTCGATTAAATTTACACTAGGGGTACAGATATCAAGGATCGGATCAGAAAAACGTTCCACGTTAAAAAATGTACCAACCACGTTTAAGAAACCAAATAATTTCTCCGTACGGAACATCAAGAATACATTTCGCACATTTGTATGTTCATTTTCAAAGTTCATAGCCATAATTTTATAATGTATAAAGACTTTATTGTTTTCATATGTTTAAGCATAGTCCAAAGAAAAAATTTAAGTAGCTTTAATACTAATAAAATGAGAGCTTAACATCTATTTTTTTTAGATACTGTGCGGATACACTTCAACCCATTGTGATCTTTTGTGCAATCGCCTCCTGTACTCTGAATATACCGAAAGATAAAAATTCCGTTTACCTAATTGATATACTTAATCGATTTTAGTTACGTTACCTCCAATTAATACATAGATTAACAAGTTCATACTTTATAACACGTTTTATTTGATATTCTAGTACCATTAAACGGCCATTAGAGTGCAGATTCGTTTCGCAGATAGTCTGTTTTATTAATTCAGTATTATTAATCGGCAACAGCTGCATGTTCATTTTAGCACCGGCGTAGTAGAATTATGTCGTTAATAAAACTACTATTTTGCTATAAGTTAGCAGCTATTTCTGCTACAGACAGAGTGAAGATACTTTGCCGGTTTAAATATAAGTCTGTGCTGAATAATGTCTGTATAAATCTTCTGTCTGTCTGTCTCAGTTGTGATGTGAGATAGCATAAGTACGGTTTGCAAACCGGATCCAAAATTGAAAACGCGTCCGATCTGAAAAATAGTATATTTCGCGTTTTTTTTTTAGAAGCTTTTATTTAGTTTCACCTGTCCCGTTGTCTGTAATCAAATCTTGCTAATTAAATTTGACCCACTTCCCGGTTTCCAATGAAGCTGAAAATCTGCATACATATGTAAGTCCAGTGACAATGCAATATTATGGTATCATCGAGATGATCTGATGATGGAGACAGGAGGTGGCCATAGGAACTCTGTGATAAAACAACGTAACCGAATTGTGTTTGGGGTTTTTAGAATTGTCTCGATGAGTATTAGTTGCTTGTGGAGAGAAAAGTACAGTCAGCCATAAAAGCTTGTACCAAAAATGAAATGTTTGCCAAAAACTTATTTCCACAAGCTTTTATTGAATTCCCTGTTAGTGCGGGTCAAATCTTGGAAGCTATATTTGACCCACTTCCCGATGTCCGATTGAGCTGAATTTTTGCTTAAATATGTAAATCGGATGGCAATACCATATAATTATGACATGGAGCTGATCTGTGATAAAACAACGCAAACTAATTGTGTTTCGGGTTGTAAGAATGGTCTCGATGAGTATTCATTGCCCATGGAAAGAAAAGTACAGTCAGCGATAAAAGCTTGTACCAAAAATGAAAATTTAGCTAAAAACTTATTTTTATATTTACTATACCTAGTTATTATATCCTATCCTAAAGGCGATATTCTCTCCGATCGCTCATTCTGATCACTTTCAAGGCGAACTAAGGTAATGGACCGACTGAAAAAATTCCACTCCTTGCCTTGACCTAATTGCAGAGAAGCGCTGACCCTTCGTTTCATAGCCAATTGGAATAAGAAGTGATGTTTAGACGACGATTTGACACCGTTTATAGATATAGGTAAAAAACTTACTAAACGCCATTTTGTATACAGTAAAAAGTTTATATTTTAATTTTTCTAATCTGACGTAAAGTTTGCAAAGACCCATGATTTACTTAGCTAGAATTTTAATTAATTCTTTAAAAATTATCGTTTATTTTTAACTAGCGACCCGCCCCTGTTTCGCACGAGTTACACAAAAACTTTACAAATCATACACTTATACCTATACAAGAATCTATTGATAGGTGAAAACCGCATGAAAATCCGTTCAGGAGTTTTTGAGTTTCTCGGTAACATACACACAAAGAGACGCGGTGGACTTAATTTATAAGGTGTAAAGATAAACATTAAACGAGAATAGTTGTCACTGTCAATGTAATTTGTTTAATGCGTTTTTATAAACTGTACACAAGTACGTGCAAGAGGAGTTTTTTACCTGCACGTCTCTTTATTCTGGTATTTTATAGCACGGTTACGTTGTAAACTACCTGGCTACCTACAATTGTAATTTTTCCCACATGTTTTACCTACACATTATAATATTAACATCTTGTCTGTGTAAAATAAGGATCCTGGCCGTATTTTAAGTCGTCTTTTTGAATTTTTAGAATAGAATAGACTATAATATATATTCGTAAACACAAAGGAGACAAATTAGTACATAATATAACAAAAACATAGAAAGTATAAAGTGCCACGAAATGGCGTCATCTCAGCATGTTGCTGGTGGCTTCCAGCGCTGATCTTCCGATGAGACCTTCAAGTGAGAAGAATCACGGAAGGTAACAGAAAAGACTTACAATGACATAAAGTGAACAAAGCAAGAATATATAACATAATGACTAAATTAAACAAGGATTGTTTATATAAATCAAGCATCGTACTCATTACACTATACCGGTCCGGTCCAACCATACCTTGGCTGAACATTTTTTGGTATCATCTATATAGACCTATAATACTACTCAAATAGTTAATAGTCAGTTATTTGGCCCTTTAACTCCTAAGTACTTAATCAACACTATTAAACCACTAGTATAGTGCTCTTCTACCTTTTATTTCAACGTCTAACCCTATTGTAGCACCGTTTTGCAAGCTAAGGTTATAACAATATGTGCCCAATCCGGAGTAATACGGGGTTATAGCCGGATATAACCCATATTTTTAAAACGTCTTTAGAACCTCAGGCGTAATCAAACACTTATATAGATCTCTTCTACCCCTTGTATTTCGCGCCTATCGTTTGGTGGGAACTCACTGCCAACTTAGCGTGGTCGGAGTGTATGTAGCCTAGTAAATTCTTGTTATACAAAATTTCCTAATGATATACAGCAGAAAAATATAACATGAATTCTTCAATACACGTGTCTCCAACCGCACGCGTAGGTACTCGTAACAATATGATAATATATCGTATTTTCCTCCTATTTATTACATATTAGCGATTTCACTTGAGATTTCTTTGGAGTTTT
Source organism: Cydia pomonella (assembly GCF_033807575.1). NCBI lineage: Eukaryota > Metazoa > Arthropoda > Insecta > Lepidoptera > Tortricidae > Cydia > Cydia pomonella. The sequence goes on from NW_026907825.1 coordinate 19,849, forward strand.
TGATCTCTTACAAGGTGTGGGCGTAAGTAAGCGCTTTCTCTGTTGCCATGGTAACGGAAAGCTTCAAAAATCACGGGGAGACAAGAGTGATAAAAAAGGTGAAGAGAGTATCACGTGTTAGAGGGTTCCATACAAATTACAAAGTAATTATTATACGAGTAGGTAAATATATAAGTAGTATTTGTACCCTTGGGATACCTTAATTTTAAGTATCCCAAATTTTATTACAACAATATTTTAGTCAATTATATTAATTGGTTCAAATATTTTAAAAGGGTAGCCACTGGAAAATATATAATTAAAGTAAGTTTGCTGCTGGGATAAACTCCTAGTTGCAAATAATAATTAACAGGGTGTCCTTAGTAATTGGTATCGAAATATCTAGTCTAATGTAAACAGAAAGAAAATTATAAATCATAAAGAATCATAATTGTAATTAATTTTCAATACCCTCTATTTACAGGCGCGGCGTCTATAACAAAATGTAACAAAAAAGTCAAAGATGTCAGAGCCTTAGGTATACTTATTGTACAAATCTTTAAACAATTACTTGTTTCACAAAGTCTTAAATATGTCGTATATTTTTATCAAATTCTATTTTTACTCATCAGATGTGTTGCAATATAAACTATGACAAACGCGTTATAGAGTTCAAATTTCAAAATAACGTCGTCATGAGATACGAGCTTGCGAGAGCGAGCCAGCGATATATTGTTGTATTATTTTGGTACGCGACCGTGAATATTTGGCGAACACCAGACGAACGTTGTTTACAAACAGTGACTGTATTTGCCTAGTTAGGGGTAAGTCAGACTGGATCGTTTTAACTGAGACTTTTTAGTAAATTCCTATTTGTCCCCGACGGGCATAGATGAGTACCTATATTAAAGCGCTTCATATGAATCATTCCCATATGTCCCCGCATCACGTATGGCAGCGGTCACGTGGGGCAGAGACAAATCGGAATACTTTGGGACTTTTTTAGTCTGTCACACGTTTATGTTGACGGAAATAAAAATGTTGCTGCTATCAGTCACGTGTTGGTCAAATACAATTAGTAGTTTTTATGCTCTTTTTTTGTGATAATTCATGTCTTAGACTAATGGTGTTTCGTGAGCCAAATGTGTAGGCAAATATCAAACAGAAAAAGTTATAGAAAAATAAGTAATACCGTTTTTATTACATTGTACAACAAATTAACATAGCAAACAAGTAATAAATTATAATGCTTGATATTTAAACGTACATTATTATGGAGTATTGACTTTATAGCTGTTTTATGTGCTGCAATTATGATACAATTAACCAAGCACGGCCGCAATAACTACCTTCCACCGTAAAGTAATCCCCACTAATATTATAAATGCGAAAAAATAACTATCTGTCTGTCCATCCGTCCGTCTGTCTGCCTGCTACCTCTTTACTCTTAAACCGCTGAACAGATTTAGATGTAATTAATTTGGTATAGATACTTTAAAGCCCGGGGAAAGTCATAGGGTAGTTTTTATCATCTATCATCATCATTCCAGGCAGATGAATCGCGGGCAGAAGCTAACTAGTTAACTCAACCAATAATTAATTAATTATATTACTTATTAGTTGGCAAAATCCGCAAGTTTTTTTCTAAATTCAAAAGGAACCCTAAAAGCTCTCATTTTTATTCAAACGTATAAAACAGTAATCGGCCATTATCAGAGTCCTGGCCCTCAATTAGCTTTCATCGAGTGATGTTGTGTTCGCGTGATCGCGAGCGATCAACACCAAATTATTGATACATATCGGTACCTTAAATTGTCCCATTGAATGCTAGTGATTGGAGGTTAATACTGACAACAATATTACTACGAATTATTCCGTTCTTAACCTTAATTGTCGACAATTTGTTTGTATTTATTATTCAGTTGTTGAAAGTGTTTAATTGACGTAGAAGGCTGGTAGACTGAGCTTTGGGTAAAATTTATTTTAATTCCCGGGATTCTTCGAAACCATGGTTCCGTTTTATAAAATTTAACCATTTAAAGTACTAAAAAACTACCACTAAGAGAGAGGTTATTTATACGTCCCAAAAAAATATGTTTGTATTTATGAAAATCACGAACTTAAGACGAATATGACATCGTTTATATAAGATCAGCTCGTACAAGTCAATACAACATTATAGTAACATCATATAGTGACATGAAAAATACATAACAACATTTATAAATACAACAGCCAGTACCTGGGTAAACATTACATTATAATAATCTTAAAATAAATAATTACTACAACACAATAGAAATATATAGTCTCTATGGTAAGCTATAAGTAATTGACTCCTTTAATTCCAAATACTACGAGATCTGTATTTAACACAACCATCGTAGTATGAATGAAAAATAAATAAGCCTAAATGAACTGTTATTTTATCTGTGTACGGAATTTATGAATATAGGTTTTTTATTCGCTATTTTCTCACCCTCAAGATGTTAAAACCTCAAAGCAACAACCAAAAGTAAACGTCAATATAATTTCATTCCGTCAATTAAATTCCTTTTTCACCTATTAGAACGGCTCCTAACATCGAATCGTGTGTTCTGACTGCTTACGAAACGCAGGCGAGTGATATGCTCAGGAAAAATCCGTATGAAATGAGATGAAAAAATAACATTACTGATTTAGTAACATAAGTAGAGTTTGCATGGCAGTTCCAACTTGTATGTTATTATATGGATCTGGATCCGAAAAATCTTAAATACATTTGGTTCCTGTTCACCTTAAACCTAAGCTTGCCACTTACCTACGCTCGGTAAGCGACTAAAATAACACCCCTGAGCCTTCCCACAAATTGTATCGGTAGGTATAGAGGCTGTCACCTGTCACTTCGGGGACGCAACGGGTGCTAATGGGTGACAATAACGCGATAGTTTCTGCGAGAAATGGGAGAAGGTAACGAGGCGTAAAAGCTAGGGCGTACACGTGCATTTGACGAGAGAACTACTTCAATCATGGGTACTTATAAGTATTTCTACTTAATTTTTCCATTCAATCCCAGGCTTGATTATTGATTTGAATTCCGTTGCTAGCTAGTTGACTGTTACGGCATCTATTTTCAGTAGCCTATAATTTTCATATCCTAAAAATGTAAATTTTATATCCGCAATTGCCTTCCATCTTATCAGAAATTAGGGAACAAGGGTATTGCTCTACTAAGCGCAAAGTGTATTCGGTAAACAAAATCGTTGAATATCTACATTGTATCTTTCGAGAATATACCTAATAGGTTTCAGGTATGGCATCAGGCAGATACACTTAAATCTCAAATGTGGTGATGTGATAGTCAAATGCCAATGCCTATTAAATCGCAAAGCTTTATCAGTTTAGCGTTGGTATTATCGCATTTCGCAAAAGCTGGATATTTGACCTCAATGTTTTGAACTCCCACGTAATAAGTCGAATAGTGCTCCTGACTGTTGACATTGAACAATACTTGTAGTCACGATATGTTCACGTCGTCAATTGTTTACAAACATTCCCTTATCTACCTCTGTAATCTTAAAATTATGTGAAAAATAACTACATTGCGCCTGTTGTACACGAATAGCGTTTACTGGTTTTGTCTCGTTACAGTTTAAACTTACCTTTTCCCACTACACATTTGAGCTTATCTTGGTTAAGTTTTATTTTATTGTGTTTTTCTCTCAGTATAGATGGACTCGCGCGCGAGAAAGCAACTTGCCCTGAAAACCATCGCCATGGCTAATTATCTTACGGCCCGATTCGAAGAATGATTAAGACACGTTTAAGATCTTTAAAAGATCGAAAACTAAACGACATGTCAAAATTGACGTTTATTCCGATCCCGCTGTGATCCAAATAAGATCGATCTGCGATATTTCTAACGTCAAAGTGACATTGGTTGTCCGAATCGAGCTGCTTCTGTCAGTTTTATGACATACAAACGATATCAAAATGAGAACTTATCTAAACCAGAACTTATCGTTATCGTATCTCATTCTTCGAATCGAGCCATTAATCATCAGCATATGCTGAGCGGGATCCATTTTGGTATATGATTGTAGAATAAGATATGTTATAGGTTAAGGTCCATTTGTACACCAAATAAACAATTTATATCACATTCTATATTTATGGAATACAAATACTAGAGTTATGTTATAGGTATGTAGGTTTTACATTATAAGAAACCACAATGAAATAAATAAGACTAGGTATAATTCTGAAGACTACTAAATTAGGTCAAACTTTTTAAGTAGGTATTTTGCTTATTTTCTTTCATCTCTATTCAATTCTTATACTTAGCTAAATACACAATATGTACCTATATTTTTATAGGTAAAAGTACTTTATATCTGATTGATATTAATGTTATGATCGTCATTATTTGTTTGCCTAATCATTAGCAAAATGTGTACTCATTTTCTCTTATAATAAACTGGTGTATTATTTATACTCGTATTATACATATATCAGTACACCTACAGGACGTTTTATAGCGTATTTTAATGAAACTCACATTTATAAAGCCACGTGTATGAGATTTCCTTTCGCAGAATGAAAATTACGTTTTGATTGTTCTGTAAATAGTGCTATCAATGTAATGCAAACTTTACAGTAATGACCGGCATGACCGCAGACAAACAAAGAAATATGTATCTATCTGCGCACGGTCATCTTGCTATATAAATAATGACACATGACATTAGGTATATATTTCAAGGTTTGACCATCAAATAAAAATCGTATTCCATAATTTTCGTTTCGAAATCGAGTGCCGATTGATAGATGAACTGAAGTCCAAATACATTCAGAACCTTGCACGGAGTGGCAACGGCGCGCCGAGAGGACCGATGCGCGCAGAGGGCAAGAGGGAGAGGGGACTAGAGGGGGGGCAGATAGCAACAGGCGCCGCGGCCACGTGCTTCGCGGCCTTGCCGTGGAAGCTTCGCGCCTTTTTTTTAGATAACAACATCTAATGACTTACACTAAACCGCCCACCACGTAACAATCGATAGATTGAATAACGCGTTATCTGTGCGCAGTTTTGATTGCTGTCTGGGTTACAGCTACACGTGCCGAGCCGATTGATGGGAAACGTTGTGAAGTCTCGGGAATGATATTGGACAGGCCTATTCAACTGAGTGTACTTCGATTTATCGTCGTCAGTCGACGTTGCCATGGGCTAGAACAAATTACGCAAGCACTAAAGATACGGAAATAAATTATATACTCGTACTTAATTGATTTGGATCTTGGTCTAGGATTTAGTCTACCGACGAAACTATAGAAATGACTTGAAATATCATTTGATATTTACCAGTCGCTTTTCGGTGAAGGAAAACATCGTGAGGAAACCGGACGAATCCCCACAAGGCCTAGTTTTACCCTCTGGGTTGGAAGGTCAGATGGCAGTCGCTTTTGTAAAAAATAGTGCCTACGCCAAATCTAGGGATTAGTTGTCAAGCGGACCCTAGGCTCCCACGAGCCGTGGCAATATGCCGGGACAACGCAAGGAGGAAGAAGGGAAAACATCTTACAAAGCTACAAAAATCATGAAATTATTTCTCATTGCGGCATTAAATTAGTCTAGTCTGAGTAATAAAAATACACTGATACATATTATACCTACCTAATTATACAGTAATCTTATACCGTCTGGCTGTAAAAATAATAACATTTTTATATTTTGTGGCTTCAGTTAATCAAGAACTAAATAATTACAAGTCATCTACCTATCATTTAAAATATAACAAAATAGTTTCAATCGTATGAGTACAGACAGTTTATCTGTATCACTGCAATACGTTCAATAATTAGGGTAAAATATAAATAAGTAATTAACGCTGATGATTAGGGCCGTGACATCATCGGGGAAGTAGGTCGCCGGTCCTCCCACAGCGAAGGTCGGATATTATAAATGGTTTCCGTGTGTGGTGCCGATACGTTACCCAATAGGTTTGTGGAATCTGTGGTGTACAGAGAAACTAGGATTATAGAACAGGTTTATTGACAGTAGAAAAGGTTGAAGTAATGTCAAAAATAATAGCATGCCATTGAGTACTGTTGGGCAGTCGGAAAGTTTCCAAAATAGCGAATTACCGAAACTTCTTATATTTATGTATGGGGATTAAAAATTGCCGTTTGATAAATGAAAGTTTTCTCAATTTCCTATGAAATTTCCATGATTTTTTTCAATGTGTGAATTTTCCACCACCCACACATCTGTATCTTTGGGTTTGACAGATGAGCTAGACGGTATTTTACGGAACCATATGTTTTGTGGTAGCCGACTTATCAAACGTAGTTACCGCGTAACGTACGGGGTCATACAGCGCCATCTAGTTTTTCTTTGACTTACAACTCATTTACTATGAATAACTCTTTAGTTTTAGTGATTTTAGAACGAAATATACAAATTAACGTTGTTTGTTGGAAAGCCAATTAGTGCGAATTATATTTCTTCAACTAAGTAGGATTCTAGCATTTTATTATTTATAATTTAACAATTAAATACGTCATCTACGAAATTGCGGTGATAGCCCGAATTACTCCATTGCGATCCCTAGAATGTGGTCCTATAAAGGTTTAGTTTTAATCCGATCCTTTGTGTGTAGATCCCAAATTAATTGTAATTAAGAGGGAATTATACCATGTGATAGTCCATACAAACAGAGAAAACGTTTTAGCATTTCTAAATATTTTCCTTTCTCCATTATTTTTTTGTAGTTTATGTATGCAATGAATAACTAGGTTTATAGGTTTTCCTTTTTTTTCAAAATTTGCAAACCAAACTGAAGCGATCGACATCAAAATCAAAATGATTTGTTAAGAGTTAAGTTTATAATACATACTACCGCTCGTGAAATATACCATATTATAAAAAACATGAAAAATAAAAAAAGCTACGGCACAGACGAAATCCCGCCGGCATTAATTAAACTTTGCGCTTCAGAACTAACCACTCCGATATCTTGGCTGGTAAATCAATCCTATGATGAAGGAACCTTTCCGGACGCTCTTAAAATATCTACAATAAACCCAGTTTTGAAACCGGGTGGCGATAAGTATGAAGTAAGTCAGTACAGACCTATATCCTTGCTCCCGGTCCTCTCGAAAATATATGAAAAAACAATGTCAAATCGTATTTATTCTTTTTTTGAAAAATACAATTTATTAGACACCAATCAATACGGATTCAGAAATAAACGTTCTACAGTCTTGGCTGTGTACACATTTATACAATCAGCTTTAAATATAATAGATAAAAAACAATACGCAGTAGGGCTACTATTGGATATGTCCAAGGCATACGATAGGGTGTCCCACCCCATCCTGCTTAAAAAATTATACGCTATGGGAATCAGGGGTACAGCTTATAAGTGGATAAAATCGTACTTGCATAACCGGTACCAACAAGTGCAGATCGAGCATTACCACAGAGAATCGAACGAAGTTAGGGCTATAAAATCAGAAATGCGTCCAACTACTTGTTCTGTCCCTCAAGGATCAGTAATTTCTTGTCTGTTATTTATTGCGTATATTAATGACCTGCCGAAAACAATAGATACAACATGTATTATGTTTGCCGATGACGTCTCACTGCTGTTAAATACTACAAGTAGCAAGGAATGTACCGACCGCCTACAGAAAACTCTTGAAGATGTCACAAATTGGCTTACAGACCACAACTTACAGATAAATCTTAATAAAACAAAAATCATCCAATTTAAACCAATTCAGAAACAACCCTTGGATATTAAACTGGAAATAAATGGACAGTCAGTCTATTGAAGAAGTTAGTGAGTTCAAACTCTTAGGGATAACAGTAGATACTAGTGTTAACTGGAAAAGCCATATTCAAAATGTAAAAACTAAACTATCACGGTTTGTCTATGCGCTAAATATTCTAAAAAGAAACACAAGTTTTGAAACTGCCCTAACAGCATATTATGCATATGCGTATGCGTGGCTCCGCTATGGTGTGGTTTTGTGGTGCTCTAGTACTGACGCCAATGATTTGTTTATAATGCAAAAGAAATGCGTCCGTATTCTGACAAACACACGAATACCAAACAGCTGTCGTCCGCATTTCGTAAAACATAGATTACTTACGTTACCATGTATATATATACTGGAATCTGCACTTTTTGTAAGAAACCATTCGGAATTGTTTAAAACCAAAGGAGAAGTATGCAAAACTAATAGTAGGTCTAAAAATCAGCTAGCCGTACCAAATACCAAGTTGGCTATGTGCAGAAAGGGGCCCTATTACCAATGTATTCAAATTACAAATAAACTCCCCGACAGTATAAAACGAGAACCGAATGACCTTAAATTTAAAAATATTCTTAAAAAGCTCCTTTTAGAGAAAGCATACTATACAATAGACGAATTTCTAAATGACCAAACACTGGAATAATGCTATGTACTTGCCAATAAATAAATTTTATTATAATAGTATTGTTTTGTAAGTATTCATCGACATTCATGCAATATCTAAAATCACGCTGTAGTTAATTAATATTAACCATGTTGCTTATTATTTTAATATATTAATAAAATACTCATTACATTTAGTATTTACCATCATTATTTAATTAATTAATTTATTTATTTATTTATTAATTTCATAAACGAACTTGACATTTTATATCTTATATTGCATAAACGTCGATAAAATTTAACGTTATAAATATAGATCTCGTTGCCATAAGTATTAAATACCTAGACATAAGAAATATTGAGTGCCCTTACAGGGTGTCATGTACCTACCATCTTCAAACTGTAACACCTAATGTATAATGAGCATGACTGCAATACAATAAAGAATAAAGAATAAAGAATAAAGATTTAGTTAGTGGAAAACGTTTTCTCCCGAAATGATTTCATAGAAAAAGTACCGCTATTTCGCTCCAAATCGTCAACAAAGTATAATCGCCGCACACTAATAAAATAAATCCATGCGATAAACGGAGCGTCAAACAAACCGAAAAAACTCAAAGTGGTTAATATACATCAAATTATGAAAAAATATTTTCCAAATGTCAATATCCAGAGTGGAAAATGGGGACTATGTTTGTATGGAGAAACGGCGGCCCCCTTTCCTCCTAAAAGGACATGAAAACAAAATTAAAACAATAAACAGTGGATCAGCTCAAATAATCGGTTCAGTATAACCCGATTGCAAGCCAAATTATCCGATAAATACCTGATAAACGATATAAATGGACTCGACCGACGATATGAAAGTGATTGCATAGTCCGATAATGATAGCTTTCTCTAAAACCTACTGAGCAATGTATCATAACACTTTCATGAAGATTGAAGGAGAGGAGGTTATGTAATCGGATTAATAGATTTTTAAATGTCTGGTTTAGATAATTTATTAATCAGTAAGATGGCAGGTTTTCGCTCAAGCACACGGGTCAAAATTCTTTTCGTTGTCTTGTTTTGACCACTTTGCTTGTATTGGGGGCTTTTATAAAATAAATAAGAAAAGTCGAGTGCAGTGAGTGAGTGAGTGAGCTATAAAGATATAGCTGTAGATTATATTTTACTTGAGAAAAAATAAAAAATAAAAAGCATACAAAAGCTACACTCTGTCACATTTTTTACACAGTTAAATTATAAATAATAATACTGCGGCATGTTCTCATACATATTGAATGAGTTTTCAAAATTGAATAATAGCACTTACATTTAGTACGTCAGTAGGACCTATAGGGATATAGAGGAACAGCTTCTGTCAGCGACTTGATCTGGATAGATTAAGTACTCCCATGCCCCAATAGGCTAGATGACAAAATTTTAGTAATAGTATCCGTCGATTCGGTGTGTAGATGATCAAAAGTTCATATGGGACCTATAGGGATATAGAGCAACAGCTTCTGTCAGCGACTTGATCTGGATAGATTAAGTACTCCCATGCCCCAATAGGCTAGATGACAAAATTTTTGTAATAGTATCAGTGGATTCGGTGTGTTTAGAGGATCCAAAGTCCATATGGGACCAATAGGTATATAGAGGAACAGCTTCTGTCAGCGACTTGATCTGGATAGATTCAGTACTCCCATGCCCCAATAGGCTAGATGACAACATTTTGGTAATAGATTGGGTGTGTTTAGAGGATCAAAAGTCCATATGGGACCATATGTGTTGTTTCTAAGCAAAAATTCCCACCTTGTCGCTTACCGTAAAGACGCTTTGACAGGTTATTTGTATAAAGATAACAGCAAATCTCATTCTTATGGTAGGCGAGAAAGTGGGACCTTTGACAAAACTTCGACACATATGCATTGCATTGTAGATTGTTTCCAATACAAGAGTCAGAAAATACAGTCAAAGTCTGACAATCGTACTCTATTCACGAAACTTGCTAAATAATACTTGACGTCATGTGTAAGTTAAAGCCTTCTTGGAGTTATGAAAAACAAGAAAATTGCTTTATGACAGCAAATATTGCGTTTGTGTACATAATTGCCATAAAATAATTAATAAAATGTTAGGAATCGAATAGTACCTTTTCTTTTCATTTTGGATGTTAAAAACTTAACTTTTGAAACTTCGAGATTTTATATTATTTTATCAACTCTATATTTTGTGTGCCCAATCAGTTGTGAAAAGATGCTCAATTTCTACCTTATAAACTAGTTTTTGGTTATAAAATTTAACATGTGTACTTTTTTAGAAACGAAAAGAAGCAATTTTGCTAGCTGTTGCTACTGTGTCAAATACTATTGCAAAATATGTTACATTAGGGTCTTTCTCATTTAGGAACTTGAGGAAAAACGCTAAACCTCAGTAACAAGGATTGTTACTAGGAAATAAATTCAAACTCATAGACGTTTGCCTACTGAGCAACTTTATTTATAAATTACTCATATTTCATTCTCTGGAAAGTACACAAAACGTTTTTCGCACATTGAATTTAAACTAAGTACCAACTTAGCAGACGTTGGCGAGGTTTCAACTGGTCTCCACTTTGAATCTATAAAATACACATTGCACCAATAAATTTCAGACTCGAATAAAAAAGGTCCTGACGCCGTTTTATTCATCAAACGCTGGTAAGTTTCATGTATAGATTACCACCGATAGACTGCGCTTTACGAAGCTTTTATCTGGATTTCCACTTCAAAAGAGAAATTAATAATTCATGGCTGAATGTACAGTGTATTGTAATTGACTTAGGATAAATAAATAAATGGCTGAGATACATAGTTGGATACCTTTGTTGGTGGAAGTACACTTAGGAGTTTAGCGGAGTTCTTAAAGTGTTTGCTCCGCTTGCACCGAACGCCGTACCGCCTAGATGCATTTTACATCATTTTATACTATAAATTACAGTCCTGAAAACCCTGTACCCCCAAAACTGTCTACTCAGTTTATGGAAATGTTTTAAAATGGCGGAGCATAAATTTATTTCAGTTTTAAGTTATGCTCGCGATGTCTACAGCTCACAGAGCCTAGTGGCTTGATACAAAATATATTGTTAACTGACCGAGCGTTAGCGAAGTTAATGTTCTCCCCTACAAGTCGTCAACCGATTCTCGTAAAATTTTGTGATTAGGTTCGATAATGATATAGGTTTTATGTCGATTCAGTTTTAAGAGAATGATCAATATGGCGGAATCATACATTTATTCAGTTTTAAGTTATACTCGCGAGGGCTACGACTCACAGAGCCACTAGTGTAATATGAGCAGTTGTAGACATGGGTTCCCTTAAAAAAGAGCATTATTCTCTTACATTAAATTAGTGGCACTGTGAGCTGTAGACTTCGCGTTAAGATTAGAAAATGTAAAAGCGAAAAACACTAAGTCATTATCACAGTATTCACAGTAAACTCACAATGGTCTTAAGTGACATAGACCCTATTGGTTGGGCTGATCAAAAATTTTCACGAGAATCGGTTGAGAGCGACCAGTAGAGAACATACGAAAGCATTTTGGCCAAGTTAAAACGGAGACCATTGATAACGCTTCCGTCAATTATCGGTTTATACCTATGCTCCATCTAAAAGTAACCGATCTGTGGTTTCGTGCATAACTTGGGAACGTCTGCCTGTGACTTGGCCGGTGGCCAAAGGTATTCCTGATTGAAAGTTGACCGTTGTGTGGGTTCTGCATTTTTGGGTAAAGGGTCAATTTTGTGAGAAACGATGCAATTTAAGTAATTCATCAGTTGATTTGGCAGTAAAAGGAGGCACGTGGCAACACGAGTATTTTTGGTACATTTACGCAGTGGCTTACGTGAGCGAATAACTCGCGATGCGACGCGGCGCGGCGCGGCGGCTCAACGGCATTCGCGTTGACAACGAGATCGCCCACATAGGACACTTCCATAGGTATCAAAGGATTGAATTAACCCGCGCCGCTTCACGTTCGCGAGTTATTCGCTCACGTAAGCCGACACCTTAGAAATCTTTGCTTATATTTTTACACACAGTAAGCTCAATAATTGTATTGTGGGTTAGTACCCGACGGCGATAAATACTTAAAATACTTAGAAAAAAAACTCAGAAACAAATATCAATGGCCCTACCAAGATTCCATCCCGGGACCTCCTGTAGGCAGGGTAACTAAACCTTCTAAGCTAGGAGGCAGTTAATCCACCTAGGTTGCAAAATGTGCCGTATTCAAGCAAAAGATACCTAGCTTATTTTCAGTTGTCAATAAGGTGTTTCTGTAAACTTTCTATATGATGCCTACAAAATCCGTAAATAATAGCCAACATTAAGATAAACTGTTTTGTTACAACAAATTTCTTATCTGTGAAAATGTTGTAATTGCTTCATTACTACTACAAAATCGATTTAGTAATGACATTCAAGTTTCGAACATCTCTGAAAAAAAAGCAATTCGATTTGACCTCTATTCTAATATCAGTCTAGATGCCCTCGAAATGAAATGTCAATTGCATACAATTTCGACAAATCTCGCATCTTAATTTGTATCGACGATACGGAAATAGGCCCCCGACTCTAGTTTGTCTCTGAATTTAAAACAAACATGTGAATGCGTGACATGCGTAAAAAAAGTTATCATTTACCTCCATTTGACATACAGTTTATCTTTTAATTAGTTTCAAGTATACAATGTTTTTTTTTAATTGGATTTAAAGTAACTATAACAAAAGTTTCGTTTCAAATAAGCGATAAAGATATTTCGGAGACCCCCCTCATATCCGCGAGTTCCACCGAGAGAGCAACAATGCCTCAATGTTCGCTGTAATTTGGGTTAGTGAATGAATCATAGAAAGTTTATAATATGTGTGTAGATAAAATAGTGTATGTAACTGTACATAATTAGGGATTAAAACACGCGTATGGTCCTTTTAAGAAACTCATTTCGTTCGTTTCATAAACCCACACTCGTATTTTAATGACTTTCATTATGTAGCAGTCACATAAACTACTATTATCGATCACTATATACCATTCGATTCCGAGGAAAATACTAGCGGAATATGAGAATACTACTAAATCGTTTCTTTTTTTGTTACAGGTAATTATTATTTCCACTTCGTCATTGTGGCGCTTTTAAGTTAGGCATCTCGGTTGGAATCCAACACACAAAACAGTTCCAAACGAAAACTGTAAACTGTTCAAGGTAGGACCATACAATTTGAAACACATTCTCCAACTGTTATAAACTTTATTCCAGATAACATTGGACTCTACAAGATCACAGTTTCCGAGATTCTAAGATCGGGCCAAGCTAAGTTCCCTAATTCCCTAGACCCTGTTTTGCGCGTTATGTCTTTTGTACTACATTTTTGTCTACTGAGGTACTTACCGACTTTCATTAATTATTTAGGTTTTATAGTAAAACAGTATTCTTTTAAATTACTTGTAGAAAAAGTATTGTATACAATAGTTATATAATCAAGTTTTTCAATCTCGTAACTTACTTAGGCAACTATACAGCTCGTTGCCTAAACACGTTACTCGTCTGAAAAGCTGTCTAATATATCACGATTGTATAAAATACTATTATTCTTCACTTCGAAGCTACCATGTGTCGTGAGACCGCACAGGTGTCCACAGATGATACAAATTGATAGAAAGTACAGACCTTATCAGATAGTATAGTTATTGCTCGGCCGCGATAACGTTCGCTTTATTACAGAATGGCCTGGTGATAAAATTTAAATGTTATTTATGAAACACGACAAAGTAATTTTTGTAAAATTACGTAATTGATTAATTGTACATAGTACTGTCAGAATAACTACGCATCAGCCGAATGACTACGGATAGATATTATAAAAGGATTCTTAGGGCCACTTTCACCATCCCACTAACCCGGAGTTAACCGGTTAAACCGTTAACCCAGTGTCAAATTGTACTAGTAATCATGTTAACTCCATGTTTAACCGGTTAACCTCGCGTTAGTGATTGGTGTAAGTGGCCCTAACAAGTTAAAAATAACTCCAGTTTCGACTAACTATGTTTGAAAAAATTGTCTAAAGCAGAAGACTCTATAGACTCGAACGAATCAACCAACAATATGCGTATCTCGATCTGTCTGTTACGTCTGGGGTGGGTGTCAGGAATTATGCAAAATTGAACCACTATCACTTTGAAATAAAGTTCAATATCAGGTGGGAAATATATTCTCTCTGCCTTATAACGGCTTAAAACGCTAAACCGTTTAGAAGAAATTTGGTTCAGATATGTGACCGCGTCCGGCATATAGATTGAGTGCTGGGAAGGATATACAATACAATACAATACAAATACTCTTTATTGCACACCTCAATACAGAAACAGTACAAATAATACAACACATAAAGAAGAGGTAAACAACAGGCGGTCTTATCGCTAAAAAGCGATCTCTTCCAGACAGCCTTTAGGTAGCAGAATTAAAATATATATATATATATATATATATTCATCATTCTGCGCTGACGAAATCCAGGGTTGAAGCTAATGTCAAATATTGTTACGGTCATATTGTCTAGGTATGTAATAGATACATAGGTATAATACTCTTTATTGGCACACCTTAGTAAAAGATACGACTTAAAGAAAAACAATTGATTAATGATCGAGCCAGACAACAGGCGGTCTTATCACGAAAGAGCGATCTCTGCCAGACAACCTTTGGGTAGAGGAAACAAAAACAATTAATCAAAAAGAGTAGGTGTTGCAAAAAACGTTATGAAGCCTACTTGCTACACACAATTTAGTTCGTTTATTTAGTTCATTACTTATGTCATGTTATTCAAATGTTTAATAGTTAAAGTTCAAAACAGTCTAACGCAAGCATCAACGATGTAAACCCCAATAGTGCTAAGCCTCCTAAGGTTTCTTATACGGACAAAACGACAAAATTATGCACATTGACTTTTTTGCCTCAATTTTATACAAACTGACGCTTACGTCAGCTCACATGTGGGCGTATTATTATTGATGACTTACGGGCCTTTTTTTTATACTACGTCGGTGGCAAACAAGTCTCCGTAGCCTATGTACGCCTGCAACTCCAGAGGAGTTACATGCGCGTTGCCGACCCTAAACCCGCCCTCGTTGAGCTCTGGCAACCTTACTCACCGGTTGGACCACAACACTATGAGTAGGGTCTAGTGTTATTTGGCTGCTGTTTTCTGTAAGGTGGAGGTACTTCCCCAGTTGGGCTCTGCTCTAGATCTGGAATGACATCCACTGGCTGTGCCCTACCACACAAAGCGAGATGACATTCGCAATGCCCATACCTCTCTTTTGGACGTAGTTTAAGGACGTACCCGGGTCCAAAAGTCCAAAAGTCCTTTACCTAGAAATTCTTATTTTAAGACGATTAAATGAGCTCTAATTTACTATCTGCACTACAAAGGATGGAATGAAAGACAAGTAAATCATAAAAACATTTTATATTTAGTGCCACTTCAGTACTTTGGAGTCACTTGCAATAATTCACGGGGTGAATATCAGTATATTCACCCCGTAAATTATTTTATTATGGTTTTATTATGGTACCAACCCCGAAATCGCGAAATAATATTGATTCTCCCATACAAAATATCAATAGCAGCCAGCCAAAAAGTATGACGAGTAAATTTTTTCGTGATTTCGTGGTTGATCCCATAGTAAAAGTTGCTTAGTATGGACCGATATATTCACCCCGAAAATCATTGCAGGTGACTAAATTTACAACCTGTGTATTTTGTATACCTAGCGCGTCAAACGACCTCTGTTAATTGTGTTCAACGCTTTTACGCAATCGAATAAGCTGTCTAAGAAAGTTGAAATAAAATTGTTGACTTTTTGGTGTTTATCAGAGAGGTCAATGCTCTTTACAACTCGGAATTTGTAAATTACCGATGTGATACCATCTACAACATGTGCTGTTGCAGCGCAACTTTTTATTAAAACATGTCATCATATTTTTTTTGGACATAGGCCCTCTACAATGTCTTCCATAAACGGGGCAAGGCCCAAGCTGCCGGTGGTCAGGGCCGCAGAGAAAACCGCCGAACTATCCGCATAGCGAGAGTCTAACGTGTTGGTCAAGAACCTTCGGTATCAGATCATCCGCTGAAACGACTATCGGGCCAATGATCGTAGAATCAACATCCTACACGGCGGTTATCTCATGAGCCAAGTTTTACAGTTTACAGTCCACTCAGTCCAGTCCTTATTATAAATATATCTCTAATAGATCCTTGGTAAGTTTCCATCTAAAAGTGCCGGCATTGAGTTTATCGGACCAACGGGGCTATTCTGTCGAAGATAAAATCGATAATTAAGCCGAGCTTGACCGCTATCTGAATTAGAAGAGACGCAAGGACACTCTTTCGTCTATTTTATGAGACAGTGACTGATCTGTCGAGAGTTGTTACACTTAGGCACGGGGTTGCGGCGTATTAGGATCTACAATTTCTTACAATAAAAGCGAAATGGTGGGAAAATACCAACGACAGGAACGAGTGTAGAAAACGAGGGTTTTGCCCAGCAGTGGGACACAAAGCAGGTTAACAAAAAAAACAAACCGAAACGTGATCGCTGTTCTTAGTCCTACCAATTTGTCGAAATTTCTCTTTTAATGTTTCGTTTCGCCGAATTTTATTTCACCGATTTTTTTGTTTTATTTTGGTATGTAAAAAAATTAATACGAACGCAAAATCAATATATAAAATAAAGACATTCAATCCGGTTATATGAACCTAATTACTGCTGCCTATCCGATGATTGCAGCCGCTGCCTATAGCCACTTACCCAAGATACTCCAAAATTCCCGCTATAATTTCCTTAAGGTTTTCCAATGCTTCTCATCCGAACATGACTTATTAACGATTCACTCTAAAGGGAAGCATTTAATCCGATTTACCCACCCCCTATTATTCTCCGGACTGAATTCCCGGAAAAACGGATATAATTTTTACCGAGCAACTACCTTTTTTCACCGTACAACGGCGAAGGCAAATTGAATTTTTTACTATGCCTCAGTGGACTAATTCGACTAATGCATTTAGTACAACGCATGCCCCGCGTTAGGGATAACCGGAGTCCGAAGCTTCATTTTTGAGCTCTTTTTTACTAATCGTTTTATTTTTAAAAGACTTTTCACTTCATTTTTACAAAAAATTACCTTTCGCTAAACCAAGAAGCGTACTTTACAAATCATACGATGGAAATATAGTGTACAATTATCACAAAATTTGACTAAATTAATTTAAATGTAGACCAAATGCCCAAATAAAATAAAAAACTCGTAATTGTATCAATTATTGTAGACCCGCCTTCAAACCAAAATGTACCATGAGAAATGGAATATGAGATTAATTTTTTTTTTTAATATAATGGCATTTATTTGGTGTCCGCAAATATTTGTTCCTGAGTTATGGATGCAATCTATATCTATAAGTATTGACTTATTTATATAAGTACAATTATAAATATCATCATATAGCATCGCGATACAACATTAAGATTTACTAAAGATACGATATGGATTAGATATGTCAGTGTCAAAAGAGACGTTTCTTCAAACAAAGCGTCACTTTGGTCACTGACATATCTAATCCATATCGTATCTTTAGGAGATTTCTGACCTCTGGGCGACTAAAGAATACTAGGTTAAGTGCAACACGTACATATTCAGATATAAATGCTTGAACCCCACTAATTACCAATTCCTGGACGATATCGGCCTGTAAGTTATTCGCGATTGTTAGTTTTTGCGAATAACTCCCAGGCCAATATCGTCCGGCGAACCGGTAATCAGTGGGTCCCTTCAGTCTACTTTACGTCTTACCTGCCTAGCTACTCAAACAACCTACCTTCCTACCTACACAACCTACTTCTATTAAAATTTTGCATAGCGACTACGATAATGCCGTCATTCCTTTTTGCTAATCAACCAAATAAGCGTCTACGTCTAAAATTCTGGTTAAAAAAGTCAAGGATAATTCACGAAAATCTATTTGCCATATACATAATTCTCTTTGGATTCATTCATTACGACTTTAGTTATTTTTATGTTTAAAAAAAACCCTGGTAATTATGCTGTCAAATTTTAAATGACTTACTTAACCCTATGGATTTTATCGTGACAGCTATATTTGAATAAATAATTCATTGTACGTTTGAATACCTACCAATGAAATTTTCGTATTCCAATATTTTCATTCAAATACACAGAAGCGCTGGTGGCCTAGCGGTAAGAGCGTGCGACTTGCAATCCGGCGGTCGCGGGTTCAAAGCCTGGCTCGTACGAATGAGTTATTCGGAACTAATGTACCTACAAAATATCATTAGAGAAACCGGACTAACCCCAATAAGGCCTAGTTAACCCTGTGGGTGGGAAGGTCAGATGGCAGTCGTTTTCGTAAAAACTGGTGCCGACGACAGTTCTTGGGATTAGTTGCCAAGCGGACCCCAGTCTCCCATGACCCATGGAAAAATCCCGAGACAACGCGAGGAAGATGATGATGAATATTTTCATTCAAATTAGTATTTTCAGTAGTTGTTCTACATGAGCAAGTACCTTAGGTATATAAACTGGTTATAAACTAAAATTCACGGGTTATAAAATTAATAATTGATCATATTAGAGTCTGTGTGGAAAGGGAGAGTCATATAATGTACTGGTTCCCTTAAATTCCACGACTCTTCTCTTTCCGCACAGACTCTAATATTAGCATACGACTTAAGCTGTGCCAAGTCATAATTTTTTTTTAACAATGCCAACATAACAAAGAATTTTAGAAGGACCGCTAAGCATTCCGTGTAATAAAACCGCCTTAAACTTAGTATACACCTGCCATAATAGTATATTACGATACAAGTGCGAAAAATAGGAATTTCGCAACGAGAGACGATAATTCAAACACAACCGAAGGGAGTGTTTTAAATCGACACAAGTTGCGAGTTACCTATTCGCACATATATCGTACAATGTTTTACAGTACATATGGCCCTTTAAATATTCGTTATAGTCACGTAATGTGCTAATCATCGCACTAGTGCGGTAAATATGTACTGTTAGTATATTTTTCTCAAACATGCAATGAAATATTGATGTTATGTTCCTTATAATAGGCTGCGAAGTATGACGTTGTAGGTGCGGCTAGGGCAAGAGGTCGTCAATGGAATTTCATACAAATCTTGCAGGCCTTGGCCGGCAAAGTCCTCTTATTTAAATTTCCATTCCACATAAATTTGTGGCACAGGCATCATGACATTCTGCCACTACGCGTATTAAAGAAATTTACAAAAATGACAAGTGTCAATTCTAAAGGTTTTGCACTTTTTTGAAGTAACATGATAATAAATATAAATGTATGAAGTATCTGTTTTCTATTAAAACAGAGTTAAAATATAGCGAAATAGTAATATACACACGTTAGTTTTAGTTTTTGTCTTGCTTACTTATAATTTCTTTAAAAATAAAATTAGATTTTTTTATTGTTTATTTCATTGCATGTTTGAGAAAAGCACTAAGTATACATACCTCGGCGGGAAAATGGGGTTGCCCGCCTCAAACCTATCCGTCTATATATCTTCGGCCGGCAACCCCTTTCGTCCCGGCCTCTGTAGTAATGTACTATAGAGTAACGTATTCCATATTTATTACTAAAATTATACAAACCCAGATATCATTATAACACATAACTTAATATTTTGGTAAAAAAATTATAGCCCATCAAATATGCACAAGGCCATGACCATGGTCAGGGTCTGATGTAATATAACATTATAATTAAGATCCACATATCAAGTCAAACTACTAAAAAACTTAGTCTATAAAATATACGAGTTCATAATATAGACTGTCAATGTCGGTACAAAATCAGGTTAACACCATTTTTATTATTTTAGATGAAGCCACTAGGTGTATCTAATAATAATTCGGAATTCAGAATCATATACTTTATGTAGCGACATTTAATAATATATCCCATAGTCACTGGTAATATTTAGAAGAGTTAAAGTAGACTGCGTTATAATTATAATTACGACTGAAAAGTGTGTTAGGAAAAATATTGAAACGATGCCTTACTAATTTCCCCATCAAAAAGTGGAATGCAACATAAAGCTCTAATGTAAACGCGAGAATGATGTTTCAGTGCAAAACATCATTCAACACATCTTCGGACCAGGGATGTCACGAATTTAGCATTCTTGACATTCAATGTCCGGGATGCGAATGTCCGAGTGCGAATGCGAATACGAATGTTAGGATATGTGTAGTTGTTATTATCATCCCTAATTAGAAAAAATCTGTTAGTACATAAAATATAGTTACCTTAGAACGAGATGTTAGAGTGTTGAAAAATGCTGTCTACTGGTCAAAATGAATTACTAACAGTTTGCGCTCACTGTCCAGGTCGACGAGACAGGACATGACCTGCGCACATTCGCTTTCGCAAAACATTCGCTTCATTTGATGCGATTGTTCAATATGATGCGAATATTCTTATATACGAATGAGATCGACGCCTTCCATGACTGTCTGTCCCATGACAATATCGTCCACTTGATGTTGAAATTACCATTCTTTATAATATATCTATCTGGTCCACACGTATGCAAAGTACACACGGAAGGCAACAGTAAGAGAAGGACAAAAACCTTCCGAAGGCCAAGTCTGGATTAAGGGCCTTCCGCGCTCTTTGGACAGAATATATTAACAACTGGTTTTGACACTTAACGCAAAATTATTAGGAATAAGGAAGACTATAGTTTCGACTTTAGTTTAGTTTTTGTTTCGACTTGTAATTGATCGCTAAAAATCGTCATTCTTCATTATAATTGCCCTTCCGCATAACGAAGGTTTTTGTCATTTTTTCCTTCATAAAATTAGCGGTTCCATAGACACATTTAGCAGTTTCATTCGGTATAGAAACACCTTAGATTAAAGCACCCTTATACGGCGAGTTAAATAATTAAATTGATACAAATTATTTTCAAAATTTCAAGGATCCATAAATGGTTTCCAACTAATCCTTCAAGGAATGGATAGATAGATAGAATAATCTTTATTGACACACCTCAGTAAAAAAATACAAGAAAAGAAAAGAAACAATTGATGAAATGTAGAAGCAGACAACAGGCGTTCTTATTGCTAAAGAGCGATCTCTTCCAGACAACCTTATAATAGAATAATAGTATGGCCGTGGAATAGTTAATTGTTTCCCACGACTTCGTTCGCGCGGATTTATTTCCCGATACTTTTTAACCCCATTAAGGGATAGATTTTCAAAATCACTGGAATATTTTTTTCCTTTGGATCCTGATGTGCAAATTTTCAACTTTCTAGCTTTTGTATTTTCGGCTCTGCGTTGATGAGTCAGTCAGTCAGGACACACGCATTTATATACATATATAGATTTTAAGCGTTTCAGAACTAAGCATTACTTTACTCCATTTCTTCAAAACATATCGAGGCAAAATATTATAGTAATATTGACATAATTATGAAGGTCAGTGGTTAAATTATACGTCCAGCGATAACATTATCAGGAGGACGGGATTTTCGCCATAACTCGAAGCTACGTCTGCCGCGCTTAGTGTATACAGCGAAAAGCCTATTCAATTTTATAAGTTTTTCCCTTACAATAAGGTTCTTATTGAACAGGTTTTTAAATGGACATTAATGCTTTAACAGATAATTTTGACCTTCGTACGAATCATCATCGACGTTTGCCTAATTATGTACCTATCTACATTTTGTATTATTTTATAGGTACAATGATTCAGTTTCTACTTGACATTTATGTGTAGCAGCCGTAAGAGTGATTTACGCATTAAACAATTAATAATTATCAGAAAAATATGTACTTGATTAAAATATAATAACACTGAGGTTACTAGTACTATAATTCTAAAATGATAACTAGATACGTTCTCAGCTAAGTAGATAAGACGACCATTCATTAAATGAGTTTATAGCAGTGATTTCATTTTACAGTGATTTGCAGAGAACAGACTTATTATATCATATTCCTGATTTGTATGTAAAAGGCGTTGAAGTTGAACACTGACTTCGATGAACAGAATTAACTAACTAACCCAATAAAATAACAATAATAGTACTTTGTGCAACAGGTAAAAATAGGGCCGACAATTTTAAGACCCAATTACGAATATACCGTTGCACGCGATACTTTTTCTAAGACAGAGCAGAAAACACCTAAAATGATAAAGAAAATCGAAGTAAGTACCTAAACAAGATTAAATCAATTTAGTTTGTAGATTTTTTCCTAGATTTCGCATTAAAATATACAATAGATGTACTACAGGTATTGTAATACATTTAACATTAGCGTCAAATCCGGTAGTTATGATTTTTTTGGAAACTTTTGTTTATGATGTTGAATGAATGAATAATCCAAGTTTGTGACTTCCAGCGCCGAACGAAACTTTGTAAAAAATTGAGAAAATTGCGATTTTTTTTAGATTTGGGTGATTATAACGTACCTCCTCAGGGTGTTTTTAAATTAGACTAAATTTGCTACAATACGAGACTAGAAATGTATCTGGAGATCTAATAGTTTCCAAAATAAAGCCTTTTAAAAATTTATCATTTTTGCGAGCCTGAATATGTAGGCTAATTAAGTGCGTATGCACTTTTGTCTCAGGCGATGCCGCTTGGTACGATTGTTCTTAAGGTCAAACAAAGCTGATTTGGCCCGGTAGCCACGAGATCGTACCGTGCCTACCCCCCAGATAGAGCACTCTTATGTATGTGGTAAAAAGTTCAACTTAAAAATACGAGTAGGAAGGAGGATACATATAAATACCTACTTGTTCGCATAACTACGGATTTTTATATATGTTCGAAAGCGGAAGTATTACCCTGACATTATGCGGTTGGGGCCATAAAAGCGATCCTTCACCGTCCTCAGGATTTAAACGTCGCGCTCTGATCTCCCACCACGCTGTTTATCACTCAAATGCGTTTATGTCACGTTACACTATAACCCTTCAATTTATGCTGATTTTCCTTTATCTTCCCGCTTATCCGTTGTAATATTTATGTCAGGTTATAACAAAAAGATACATAAAACAGCCGTAAACGGCCTAATTCAATATCGTGAAAGAATTACAGAAAAAGTGAATTGTTGATCAGTGTCATTTTAGAATTGTAACCAGCTGAATTCACATATATTTTTCAAGTAAGCAAATTACAATGCGCTTATGAACGTCTTATAACGCTACGCCTGATCTAACCCTACACCTCTGACCCGAGAAGATTTAAGTCCCTCCTAAATTGTAGGAGGGAATCCCAAAGGTAGGGGGAATACGGGACCGGCACGAAACTCGGGAAAGAAACTATTAATCTTCACACGTCAAAGGGAAGTTTCTTTATTTTTATAATTACAAAATCGTCCAAAAACCATGAAATAACATTTTGAACGGCGAAGCAAGCAAAAATATATATGACACGCTCTGGCTCTGCAAATAAGTTCGTGTCAAATATTTATACCTACGCGTTTCGTCAGCAAAACACTCTTTCAGATTTTTGTATTTACATAGGTACTCATATATATAAAAAAAAACTGGATTGGCATGTATAGGTAGCTACCGTATTACCTACATTCTTGTACTGGAGCAATACTAGCATTAATGCACCCACGTGCGCGTGCCGTGCGTCGTTCAAGTGAGCACGGCGCGTCGCGTCGCCCGCGCATCGCCGATACAATGTCACCCCGACCTTGCGTTAGTATAATCTTTAGGTTATTGACCAATAATTGATGGATTTAAAAAAAATCAAACACCTCAATTATGTTTGATTTCAATCGATTACTGCAGTGAATAATTAATATTTTATTTGGATTAATGACAGGACGCCGGCGATCAAGGTTTTGGAGCGGCTGAGTAGATGTAATAATTTCTCACGTACTTTGTATCCGGCTCGAAGGACCACTAGCCGCCTATTAGCCAAGATGACGATCGTTGATATAAAAAAGCAATAGAAACTTAAATAATGGAAATATTTCCGTGACTTTTAGTAGCATCTGTCATCCCGATACATATTTTCTCTTCGTTTAGCGTTTGTCGATGTTAAGATTGTGATCTTGGCTAGCCGCCCTGGTAGTTTTTATTAGTCCTAGACTATGAGATAAACTCTTACGTGTATTGATCCTTGTAAAGAATCTTTATTAATTTTATAATGGAATTAATATTCCATCTTATCTTACACAAAACAGAAATCATGACATTCATGACACATGGTGGCCATTTTTAAATTTGTAATTATGCCCTTTCGTATTCATTTATAATCTAAAGCGTGACATGAATCCAACCAAACTATAAAATAAAAAATATTGAAACCATTATAATTTTAGAGTAAAAAATATCAAAGAGTAGTTTGTTTATCTAATAGTAGTTTAGTAATTTTTGGTTTATGTATTATTACTTTTTTTAGTGTATACATATATTCAACAAATATTTTATATACTAATACTACACGATAACAGTAATAAATATTCATTAAAATGCTAAATATAAACATAGTAATAAGAGTTGTAGGCCACCCGTACTGTAAGCGAGGACCTATAACTTTAAAAATAGACGAATTAAAAAAAAAAGTAGTTTAGTAAATAGCAGTTTCTTTAAGCTATAGTAACTTAACTATTATACTGTCTATCTATACAAAACCAATAGGCAGGGATCGGAAACCGGTATTTTTTGTATGGGAACGAAAACGGTATTTTTTCGTTCTTTGTTAATTATTTCATTTCTAATCGGGCAATCTAATAATAAGAAGTCGTTATCGAAAAACACGACCGAGTCCTATATTTGGAGTATAAAATAAACCGAAATATATGTTTATTTCAAAGTTTTTCCAAAAAACCGGTTCCGATCCCTGCCAATAGGTAATGTGAAACTTTTTTAATTTTATTGATTCGCTATATTTATGTATTATGTATCGCTCGTTCTAATTACATTAGTTACCTAAAGCTAAAGTAAGGTTGACTTAACCGTTTCAATTTATTGCTTAACGTGCCAGTGAATATACTAATGAAGTAATGATTGAAATTATTGAGGTAAACGGAAAAATAAATTTAATTTCCTATTTCCTAATATAAATGTTTAATTGGAGCTGACGTTGATGATATTTGTGGTATATTCAAAATACCTATTGCACATATTCCGCCATGTAATGATAGTTGTGATGGGTTACGTTATGTTTAAATTTAATTAGGTATTGAATACCTAGTAATACTAGTATAAAGAATACACAGTCACATACAAAATGTGATAATATGGAGTACGTACACTGATTTACCTAATGTTCTATTCGTTTTTTCTACGACACTTAAAGCGAATCAACTTTTTTAGACTCTCGTATGAGCTGGCCAATATATTACTTCTTATAGTTTTTCATTAAAGCGCTTTAAACGCGTGTGCTTAAGATTCAAAATAGATTGATTTCTTATTTTCGGTACGTAATTCATACGTTGGCGATGGGTTTAGGAATGTTGCGATGCTTTCCGCGCGCGCGCAGTCAAGGTCGTTTGTTCGGTTCACTTCGGTTAGTTCGGCTGTACTCGGCGCTTGCTATGCTACTGTTTAATTTTTATCTGGCCATAACGAAGACCGGTTAAAGACTATTTCCATAATTTGCGTTCTAAAATGAACGGTTTGTTGTGGATGGCGTAAATTAATAAAAAATTAAACCCCGTACTATGTATTGCACTTCGATCTTTGTTTGTATATCATAGCGGCATGTGTTGAATTTGCGTTCGATATCTTATATATATGTATATATATATATATATATATATATATATATATATATATATATATATATATACATATAATATTGGAGGAATACCTAAGTATGTAGGTACTGTAGGTAGACATTTTCTGGAATACTTATGAGTTTAACAAAAGAGGAAAATGGTTCAAAGGTGTGTCTGAAGTCCCTTATCCGTTTTCGTCATCGTGTGGTCTATTAACTCAATCTCTCTCTTACGTGATAGGAGAGGACGACCGAATTATTGTTATTAATTATTATTTTTGAGAATCGCTACTTCATATGGGTAGGTTAACTGTCTTTATAACTTACTTGTCTCTGTTCACCTTTATCGAAAAGTGTTTTTAAAATATTATCTCGTAAGTAGTTAAACTTATATCGTTTATATTTTTATATACTTTATACAATTTAGTGATTCACTTTTAACAATCAATCAGGATTACATTTATGATTGTCAATTTGCGTGATATTCGTGACTAATGAATTACACTATAAAAGTGTTTACAGTACATATGGGGCTACTTTATAGCACTAGTGCGAGAAGTAGCATATTACGTTACTGTGTCGAACATTTAAAGGGCCATATGTACTGTAAAACGTTGTACGATACATGTGCGAATAGGTAATTCGCAACTCGTGTCGATTTAAAACACTCCCTTCGGTCGTGTTTTAATTTATCGCCACTCGTTTCGAATTTCCTATTTTTCGCACTTGTATCGTAATGTACTATTATTGCACACCAAACACAACATCTGCCTGAAATTGAAGCCTCTAATTTGTGTTAAGTCACATTTAAGTACTATGTGTATCCATATTTATCTACCGTCAAATTTTTTTAAGTCTAGCGGGCTCGGTTCTCCATACAACCGTAGTTCGATCTCATTTTAAACGACTTGCTAGATTGCTCTGTAACTTTGTACTTACAATAAGATAAAGTATATCCAGTCGTGTAATTAGTTTATATAGCTTCAGATACGATAGTAAAAAAAATACAGCGAATTAAAGTTTTTCATACAGTACTTGTTTTTCCTCTATTACATTTGTTTTATAAACTGAAGCTTATTACATGACTAGATACCTCATATCATTGTATATGCAGTTTCATTATAAACCAATACGTAGTTTTAAAATAAAAACGAAGCTCCGTTTGTATGGGAAGGTGAAATTCGGCCGAGCTTTCTGTCTTAAAGTCTCGTTAATTTAAAATAACTCAGATATTCAAGCCTCTAATTTGTGTTGTCACAATTATGTATTTTGTGTACACCTATGCCAACCTTTGTTCCTACCGTTGAGATCTTGACGTTCTCTTTACGCCTATATGTAATCATTATTATCAGGCGGCGTTACTTAATTAAAAATGGCCATGGCACCTAGCAACAATCCATTCTCGTAGTTCATTGACCCCCATTGTTGCCAATCAGTACAAAACCTGCTCTTTTCTTCGAGGTCTTTGGACTACGGAGGCTGCCGAGTATCTACTACCATTGAATACGAATTCCGTGTTACTATCTAATTTAATAACCAAACCTTATTTTAGGTTAGTCTCTTAATTTAGTTTAGTCATATTAATATGTGGCCTAAGCCTATTAGTTAATCCAATTTGAGTTTCTATGGTGTGAATCAACCAAATGCTGTAGCTGTAGCGTTTAGGAATATCACTATTTAAGACAAAAGTGGAATATCTGCGCGAAATAGCCTTTTCATACGACGGTCCTTGTTTTCTTCTCTGAATATGAACATAATTGAATATACTTTGACACAATTTGTTGTATATCAACCATAGCTTTTTAGGGTTCCGTACCCAAAGGGTCAAACGGGACCCTATTACTCCGCTGTCCGTCCGTCCGTCTGTCACCAGGCTGTATCTCATGAACCATGATAGCCAGTTGAAATTTCTACAGATTATGTATTTCTGTTGCCGTTATTACAACAAATACTAAAAACAGAATAAAACAAATATTTCTTTCCAATCTCGAGATTCTCATCCAATCACCGAAGTTAAGCAACGTCGGGCGGTGTCAGTACTTGGATGGGTGACCGTTTTTATAGATACTGGTACGGAACCCTTGCTATGTGAGTCCGTCTCGCACTTGGCCGGTTTTATTAATTATTATAAGAGTTAGGAGCAATTTTTTTTTTATAAATTCGGTTTTTCGATCCATATATTACGAATATCGAAAAAAGTCAAACTAGGGACATAGTTATGGTTAATATACATCAAATTATGTAAAAATATTTTCCATAATGTCAAAATCCAGAGAGGAAAATGGGGACTACGTTTGTATGTAGAAGCAGCCTCCTTTCCTCTCCAAGGTCCGAATGAAAAAGTTCACATAAAAGTAAACGTCTCACTGGTATACCCGTGGCCGTTAAGTTTTATTTTGCCATGTACTTTGAATACAAATACAGCTTTGTGTTAGCTTTTAACGAGGTGACACGAATGACTTTTGTGCATTAGTGAATTAGGGACATGTGCTACGTGGTTGAACGTAAATCTTAGCTCAAATAAAGTTAATAAAGTCTAAAAAAACTGGTGGAAGCGCTGGTAGCCTAGCGGTAAGAGCGTGCGACTTGCAATCCGGAGGTCGCGGGTTCAAACCCCGGCTCGTACCAATGAGCTTTTCGGAACTTATGTACGAAATATCATTTGATATTTACCAGTCGCTTTTCGGTGAAGAAAAACATCTTGAGGAAACCGGACTAATCCCAACAAGGCCTAGTTTACCCTCTGGGATGGAAGGTCAGATGGCAGTCGCTTTCGTAAAAACTAGTGCCTACGCCAAATCTTGGGGTTAGTTGTCAAGCGGACCCCAGGCTCCCATGAGCCGTGGCAAAATGCCGGGACAACGCGAGGAAGAAGACTGAAAACTGGTGGCCAAAAATAAGTAAATTAGTGGTTCTGTGAGCTGTAGACCTCGCGTTAAGCTTAGAAAATGTAAAAGTGAAAAATACTTAATTCGTTGAGTCGTTATCACAGTGAACTCATTTACCTATATGCCAATTTCCGCATTTAAAGAAATCTAAAATTTGGATCGACAAAAAAAATTATATCATAAAACATAGTTCACAGTATCACATTTAATGATTGCGACCTGTAGGGGAGAACATCCGGGCATATGAAAAATGCCCCAGTTAAAATGGAGACCTTCGCTAACGCTTTGGTCGACAAACTATTTTAGTTTATATTTTCAATAAAGTTTTGTAAATAAGAAAAACATTGCTAAAAAATTTTTTGTCGACATACCTATTTTTGTAACACCTTTGTATAAGTATTAACTAATAATACTCTTAGCGGACTTCCTACTATATACTCTATATTTTTAAGTATTTAAATAAAAGTAAACAAAATCTACCCTAAAATGGCTCCTTAAGCCAGTTGAAAACATTATATGATCAAATAATGTAATTTAAGGTCCGGTCGTTCATCATAGATCCTGGCGGTTTTGTATTTGGTTGGTTAACCAATAAATGTTATAACTACCCGAAAATGTACACATTTGTACTTTTATTTAAATACCTATAGATACAGAGTATAGACACTGAAACCAAAAATCGTTACAATATCTACATAGGACAAAATGGGAAGAATGAAGAAGCCGTCTTACGGTACAAAAAAAAAGTAATAGAAAGGACCATTCTTATGTTTCCATAAAATACGAGTATAGGAATGATATAACGGTCACTACGTAGACATAAGTTTAACGGTAGGTAGATTTAAAATATCACGGTCGCAACCCATGTCACAATGAAGACAAGGAAAACATATCTTATACCTTTAAACAAACGAGCAATTCTTGTATATATATATGTATATATATTTCTGTGATCTCGGAAACGGCTCTAACGATTTCGCTGAAATTTGGTATATGGGGGTTTTTGGGGGTATACAATCTATCTAGATTAGTCTTATGTTTGGGAAAACGCGTGTTTTCGAGTTTT
>NW_026907826.1:0-49995 GCF_033807575.1 Cydia pomonella
GGCATGAACTTTACCTGCTCATTATCATTCATTGGGTTCAGGATGCTAGATAATAAGAAAAGAGCAGGTACTGTTATTTTACTACGCCACCTGTTGGCTGTTGTTGTTTTAAAGAGGTGAAAATTACTTATAATTATGTCACTGACTATGGCAATGAATGAATTAGGGATTGAACCCGTATCCGTATTTATGTTTAGTAAACCCTAGTAAAATAATTGTTTTTATTGACTAGGTATGTTAACAATTAACATTAATTAAGTTTTTAACCCTTTAACTCAAGTCTTGACTCAAGCCTCATCGTCCTTTTTAAGTCCTAAAAATTGTGCATAAGAAAAATACAACAAGATGTAAAGTGTGCCTTGGTAAAGGGTTAAATTTAGTGTTTTTATTTTGAAAAATGTCATATTAGATACTTTCCAGCTTGATACGCTGCCTTTTCCGTCCCTTATTGAGAAATATGTAATGCGATGAAACGGCAGAAAAATGACGCATCCATTTGCAAAATTATCATCACATCCGTGTAGACTCCATTCACTAAACGATAATATTCCGCCCGATCTCTGCGATCGGCCGAAAAGATGAACTTATTCCCATATTAGGATATCGCACGCGTTCGAATAGTCCCCCCAGTAGAGAATACATACGTTACTGATTCCTTAGGCCGATTCTGTTTAATATAAGTGTGAGCGAAACAATATGAGCAGTATGAGCAACGCTAACTGGCGCGGACGCGTGCGACGGATTTTACCTACAATACAATTATTGCACCCGCGTGTGTGCGCCCGCTCCGTACACCCGCGCCAGCTAGCGTACGCCCTTATTGGGACCGTGCGAAGTGCATGGTGGGGGTAAGTAAAGCGATCCCAGCGCATAAGGTGATAAAAATTTGAACTAACTGCGGATAGCGTCTTTAACATTTCGTACAATTATATGGCTCGAAATGAAACTTTGATTTACGATTACTCCTGAAATATTCATTTAAATTGTATGGTGTAAGGGACCATTGTAAGCTGTATGAAATGCTTAAGGTGGTTCGACTAGGTTACCCAAAGCTTAAACCTCTCTAGATGGCGCCACAATTGCAAATTTTGAGTTTTAATTTTTTTGTGGAGTAGTCTTGGTATTTCTATACTGTAAATTATGTTTAGCGCACTCTTTAAATAAATATTGAACTATTACAACAAACATTGAACACTTCATTGTACAAAAACTACCCCTTAATGTCGACAGAATGTTTCTTGACTCTATTTCTAAGTATCACTCACACATTCAAACAGTCTTACTGGGATCCTTGCACTAGACAATTTGGCACAGCGTGAGTAGGCTTCAATAGCGTTGCGGTATGTACGTGGAAATACATGCAAGAGGATGTGGGTTCGAGACTCATTAAATTTTTTTTGTTATCAGTATTATCAAGTACCTATTATTAATAAATTATTTTATGAGAAATATGAGCGTTTTCCATAAAAATATTAAAAATCTGACTCTCACACATCATGATATTTTTGGGTTCTTCCAACTCAGAATCACTAGCATAATCAATCCTCGTGCTAAAAAAACCCGAAAATTTGTATTGAAATTTTAGTTTTACATTGAAATTTCTTTCACACTAAAATGTGACGTAATGGTATGGATATTTTAGGATATCTTTTTTTTATGCTAGGGTGGAGAAGATTCTAAGTAGAATGAACCTAAGAAAGTCCAAATTTGTAAGTCAGATTTTCCGGTATTTTTTTTAAAAAAAAAACGCTGTTTTGTTCTAAAATTAAAGCAATCCCTTACTGCCCAGCCTTTAAAAAAGTAGGTACTATTTTACAGTAGAATTAAAACATTTTTTTACGATACATTTAATTAAATTACAGTGAATTACAAAATTGCATGGCCTTCTATTTATAACCATTATAAAAAGAAATGAGATATTTACCATGTTTGTTTATATTATTGATTTCCCGATATTTTGACACAACTAGAAGTTTCACACAATGCCTAGAGATAGAAAATTATTGATTTATTTTATTTATTGTCAATTTCATTCAACGGATCACATCATATCCAATTTATGTGTTTATGTATTGCATTGTTTTCTACCTAGTTGGTTATTAAATTCTGTTACTGCAATAATCTTTCTCTACATAAAATATACCAACGAAAATTTAATAAAGTATATATTAAAATGAAGTACACAAAATCAGGAATTACATATGACAATATCATTCAAAATCGCCTCCTCTGGCTTTGACACAGGCCCTCAAACGACGAGGCCAGTCATCAATAGCGGCACGCACGATTGTCATGTCTAATTCCGTCACTGTCTTAACTATGGCCCGCTTGAGGGAGTTAAGATTTGTGTGGGGTTTAGCACAGGCTTTCTCCTCAATAACCTGCTATATGGCATAATCCAGGGGGTTAAGGTCCGGGCTGGAGGACGGCCAGTCTTCGTGGGCAATAAAGTCAATTTTGTTCCTTCGAAACCAGGCTTGAGTTGTTTTTGCCTTATGTGCAGGAGCTGAGTCCTGTTCAAAGATCCATGGCTGGTTTTGAAATAGGGTGTGGCTTAAGGGCTTCACTATTGGTTCGAGAACGGTTTCCAGTTTCCGGTTTTCACACATTTTTCACAGAAATGAATCTGTGTTAGCCCTGAGTATGACACACCCAAAATCATGTTTGGCGGGTGCCCACATTTGTGCAACGCAATAGGGTTGTTTTCATCTACAAATCTTAGGGCATAATTGTATCCCAATAAATTCTTTTGGATTATAAGAACATGTTAAACTACTTTTAGGGGACCTGTAATGACCATATTTTTGTAAATATTGAATTTAAAATATCTTTTGGCACACGTCACGTGACCAAACTCGAAACGTCATTGAAGATTCTGATGACGTCACAACTCTCGGATTGACACTGTTGACAGGCGATTAACAACAAATGACAAATATCAGTTGACAGTTCGTATCTTCTACGTGTGTATGTAGTTATGTGTCAAACCATAAACTGTGACGTCACACAATTTTCAAAGAGCGTTTTGGGCGCGAAAGCATCTGTCAAAATATATTTTGGTAATTTAACACATTTAAAGCCGTTTTTAGTATAAAAGCTGAATTTTAAGGCAACTTTTAGTTAATATAGAAAGTAATACAAGCGTTTCAAAAAATTGGAATACGATTCTATTTTAGGCCCCAATTCATTATAGATACGACGAGATAAGCGTTATGTGTGGTATATAATTATATATAGCTCACAAATCCACCACATTATGTCATTTTTTATATTTTCGGTAGCATTTGTTTTAACGGAAATAAAGAGGTTGCAAATCGAGTATCAGAACTTCAGAACAGATATCATTTGATATTTACCAGTCGCTTTTCGGTGAAGGAAAACATCGTGAGGAAACTGGACTAATCCCAACAAGGCTTAGTTTTACCCTCTGGGTTGGAAGGTCAGATGGCAGTGGCTTTCGTAAAAACTAGTGCCTACGCCAAATCTTGGGATTAGTTGTCAAAGCGGACCCCAAGCTCCATTGAGCCGTGGCAATATGCTGGGACAACGCTAGGAAGAAAGAAAGAAATCGAGTAACAGAACTTAGTAACCAACTAGGTATAATAGTTATGATGTAAATGTCCATATCATGTTGGAGTCATATATGTATTAGCCAACTATTAATTATTCAAGATCAATACACTTAGCTCCCTTAGGTATTCGCCTAAGTACAATCTCGGGCAAAATTGAGTTTTATAAAAGTGAACTAGTTTCTAGGTCATATTTTCTATGAATTGGTCATTTTTGTAGACTCCAATTACAGTTACACTTTTCCTGGTTTTTCGCGGACCAGAATATCGATGATTTTTGTAACTTGATTTAGACGTTGCTATCATTTTCAATCCAAAAACACATAAAATCGAAATTCGTCAATTTCGGGCATTTTTCTCTGTCACTCTAATTACGTCTTAGTGAGAGTAAAAGAGAAAGATCCCCGCAATTTACGAATTTCGGTTTTTAGCGGTAGGCCCCCAGGTCCTGTCAAGTTTCAGCAGTGTTGCCAGGTGAGCGGAAGATAATTATCGTACTTGAGTGTCAATATTATTGTACCGTTGAAAAAAATATCGTACGTTTTGTATTTTTGGGATAGACTCAAACGGTATACAGGAAATTGTGACATTTTAAACTTTAAACTTACACCAAGGAGCCGAACACCCAAAAGATACTAATTTTAGCCTATTTCTGACAGAAAGTATTTTGCTTCAAATTACTAGACTTTTAAGGTGGCATCATCCAAGGGCTGAAATTATAGTACTTTAGTGTACGATAATGCTCTTTGGAACATTACGTCATACCGGGGACCAAATAACCCAAATTATCGTACATGTACGACAATTATCGTACGCCTGGTCACACTGAGTGTCAGTGTCGACAGAGTCAGCTAAAAACGCGTCAAACATCGCAACGTCGCGCCGATGGCCGTCCGAAGCATGGAGTGGCAACGCCGCAATGTATTTGTACACGACATTTGTCACACACACATGAGTAAAATTTATAAAAATATAACGTTGATTATTGCATGATTTCTGTATGAAACAAACTTTTTCTATTAATTTAGCGCAAATGAATATTCGAAAGTAGATAGATGCGCAACTATTTATGTAATAATATTGTGTAATTAATTAATAAATAGCGATTGTTTTTTGTATGAAAATCGAACCACCTTAATATAACTAACTTATTTATTTTGATAATTGTTAATAATATATCCATGTAAATAGTTTTGCAAATGCCACATATTACGTGATCTTTTTCTAGAAGTTACGAATATGTATAGTAAGTTATCCTTAAAAGATAGACATTTAACATCGCGGTCTTTTTTGTAGACCTATGAATGAGTAACAACCCCACCATACATTGTGTTGTTATAGCTCAAACGGATTAGGCAGCGTTTTCGATTAAAGCTCCTAGCCAGCGTGATTTTTTCCGACAACATCGTTATATTTCTTAACTTAACAAGTTATATACTGAAGCCTTCTTCAAGAATAACTCTATTGATAGATGAAAGTCGTATGAAAATCCGTTCAGTAGTTTTTAGTTTTGGAGTAGTTTTATAAGATGTAGTGAATTGACGTTTTCCCCTAGACTTGCGGACACTAGGTTGCGTGACAGTCGTGCACGCTCCCAATAAGACGACTCTCGCATTTCATAAGCACCAATCAGCGTAAGCCGCTAACCCTGATTGTTGGTCATAAAAATCGGCCATTCGATAATAGGGAAACCAAAATTAGGATATACGAGTGTTAGGACAACTGATCATTATGACAAACAATATTAGGGAATGCAAAGATAGGAGAAAAAACTTTAGGGATTCAGATATAGATGCTTGTTACCAAAAAAAGATGAAAATCATATTAAATTGTTAAGACAGAATAGGCCTTTATTGATTCCTTAACACTGGTGGTGATTTTATTTTTGTTTATCGATAATGTTGGACTATCTATTGTGAGCATGAGTCGGCGTTGTGTGATAATTTTGGTTGTTTTGAGAATAGGGATGTTTTTGTTTATAGGCCAAGAGCCGTAGGTAGTATCAGGCAATTTTTGTAACATCCGATATTATTAGCATATCACACGAGTTTGAATGGTCTCCCTAGTACGTTACTGAATCCTTAATACTTTTGTGGGTATTTTATTTCTGTTTATCTTTGGTTGTAATATCTATTGTAAGCGTGAGTCAGCGTTGTAAGATAATTTGGCTTGTTTTAAGAGTAGGGATGTTTTTGTTTGTAGGCCACCAATAGCCGTAGGTAGTGTAAGTTCCGATAGGATTCAAATGTTTTGATTAAGTAGAGGTATATTTTTTTTTATTTTTTTTATTCTAAAATAGTTGATAGATTCTTTTAAATTTAGGATTTTAAGCTATCGTTGAACCTTTTTTAAATAGTATGTACGTATCGAATGCTTCATTATATACACGGGTATGCGTCGTCTAGAAATAAAACAGACGGACTGCATCCTTAATTTATGGCGTATTAGTGAGAGATCAGAGAGAGAGACATAACTTCTATGAAATGTCCAGTTGGCAAACAGTCATTCCGTGTCGGCCTTTATTATTAATTAAATGGATACGTAAATAAAACGGAAAGATAATGAGTAATGCTGGTTACGAGTAAACGTGTAAATAATTCAGATTTTACAAATGGAAGCCATCTCTCTATGTCAATATTTTAATAGGTAACCAGATACTTTGCGCGGGCCATTTATAATATTACGTCGCTGCAGCATCGCTTATAGCTTCATTATGTTATGCTAATACATGTTGTTTATTTAAAAACAATCACCTGTTTTCAAAGACAATATTCAATTTTGTTATTATACTTATATTTACAACTAGCTCCTGTATTCGTCTTCGTTTGCGTAAAACTTGTTAAACGCGTTTAATAAGCGTGTATGAAGTATGAACCCTTTTTAACCTGACAAGTATTAAAAAACGCTCAACAGAAAAAAAATACCGCTAGGCTACAAATAAAACTTAATTTAAAACGGTCGACGAGGAACTAAAAAGAACAGTTGCCTAAATGCAAATTAGGTTTTTTATCATCCCGATAACTGATAAAAACGTTTAGACACGTCGAAAATATGTCACTATCCTAATCTAGCATCTGGCTAAACCAGGAGCACGCATGTTCAATACACATAACGTCAAAATATCTCTACATGTCACTACTGATACGGCCCCCTCTATTTGCACACCCATTACCTTTTGTGATATATGCTTTTAGGATTAGAATTCAAATTCCTTTAACAATTGATGTTAGATAGAGCCACTCCACTTAAGGTCTTTGTGTATCATGAACGCCTTGTTGCTTTAGATTTAAGGTTTTTTTTAGTTCGGCTTTTGCCTTTGTTAGATAGTGGCACTATCCTTAGGGTTGCGACCCAAATTACACACGTGTTGTTTATTGTGACTATTATAATAATAACGTTGTGTTTTTGTTTTTACAGGTAAGCATCTATTTCAATCACCGTTATTGTAAGTATCCAGGGGAATGCAGTGGATTTAGAAGTTGTTGTTTTTTTTTATTAGTAATTACAATGAATTAAAATTTATTACAAGTAGCACAAAATATAATCCTTTCAGGTGTACGTAAATATCGTCCAACTTTTTAGACAGCAAATATTCTTTTTCTGATAGATTAGATTAGATTAGATTCATTTATTTCTTATTGGAAATGTACATTATATTTTACATGTCAAAATAAAATGCATTCACAAAAAGATCGTCACAACATAATAACAACAATAATAATAATAACTACGAATCGGAATAAAATAAAACAGTAAACAAATTAAAATAAAATAAAAAAATATAAAAACACTTTCTATAAATAGAAATATTTGTCAAAATTATTAAGAAAATAAAAATAAAAAATACAGCTAGGACAACCTAGGTAATGTCAAAATGTCAAAAATTTTAATAATACAATAATAGGGACAAAAAAAGAATAGAGCAATGTCAAAATTTACTAATTAATAATTTATAAATATAAATAATATTAAAAATCAAATAATTGGCATTTTATTATTTATATTCTTTGACAGAATAAGTTGACCGTCTGGAACCCTTAATTATCCACAAAAGGACGTTACATAATAATATTTTTCATTTACCCCTTCGAAAAGTTCTTTCTTAATGTTTATGTTAACAACTACAATGAATATTTTTCGGACCATACCTTAATTAAGGGTTCACTACGGATATGAAGGTCGTATTTTTCTACGTGCGAGCGTGATAAATGATAATTAATGACAGTCAGTGTACGTAAAAATGACTTAATTTATCGCGTGGATAAACCATACAATATTTAAAGTCGCTAAGAAGCTTATATAATCATTTTATAGAATAAAAACATGTACTTCAACAAGTCATATCAACGTATTATATCACTGCTCAGACCTCTAACCTTTTCTCCGCGGATTCAAAGAAAAGGTCAGCGGCAGCAGATCCATCATTGTCTACGAACATTAGGCAAATGGAAACAAACGTCGACAGTGTGTATAATTTTTTGTGACTTTGTGACAGCTGAAGATCGTTATCGCTACTGATTTATTCTAATAAAATCTAACGCTACTTGAATCGTGACAATTTTGTATTAGTTAAAGGAATTTTATAGCCGCAAAATACTGAATCATTTTTACTATAGAACTATTATGAATATTTTATTAATATCGTCACTCATGCGAAGATCGTGGGCGCAAAGAAGCAAATTAATATAAATCAAAACTTCTAGCTTAAATACTCAAACTCAAAACGTTATTTATTTTATTAGTAGGCTTAGCAACAACCCATTCCAATCTAAAGGTGACGTTTGGATATCAACTGCAACTGCATTTCTGTTGCGGCGTCGTTTTTGCCGCCGGAGTATATCTAAATTTTCTGATAAGTTCAGTGACGGAAGGCATAATCGCGGTACGGTGGCCATCTTCACTTATTTTAACAAAGAAATTCAGATGTATCGGCGGCAACAAGGACGCCAACAGTAATGCAGCTGCCTTTGTCATCCAAAATGAAAGGCACACGTCAAACAAGCGTTTTTAGCAATGTCGGCACGACTGGTCTCGATGACTTTAATCGTTCTTAGCTTTCAAAGGGTTAATATGTCATATGGTAGATAGACTGAATAAATCCAGTGACAAACGTCTCATTTACTCGCAAAACGAGCCCTCTGCTGACTCGCCAGTCGTAAAAAGGCGAGCCTAAGCCTTATTACAGAACCCATTAACGGAACTCCAATACGGAACCCTCTTGAGGCTATAAACAGAACCCGCTTTATCTGGCAGATACGCGTGACGGTACCTCAAAGGTTGGTGGCATAGGCTACGAGCTAAGTACACAAAATTATTAGCAAATTTTCGTATTTTTACAGTATGAATTTAAAAAAACACTTAAGGTTTAATCGAGATCTCTTATAAATAATGTGTTAAAATTTTAAAATCACAAACAGGTCGCAGACGGTAAACAATAACTATTTTTGCACAAAAGCTATTAACATTCAAATTGCTTCTAAAAATGTGTTATGGTATTTTTAATCGAACTTATCAGTTACTTTTTTGTTAAAAAAACGTAAATAACAATTATATCCGCGATCCCGGGCACGCTCTGCCGTCCGCCTTGTGCTTAGTGAGCTGCGTTGTTAGAAGGACCTGAACCCACACTGCACCTTAACCCTTCCTTTCAAAGAATTTACTAACAAGCTCCAAGCCAAACTAGAGCGAATTCCGGAGCAATCGATCCGGATTACGTCCCGCCGACGATGGTCTGAATAAACAATGTGACGGGCCGCCTTTTAACGAATCCCCTGCACGCGTGCTTATTTATCTCCTTCCCGTGGTTTGGAACGGAACAGACTTGTCTGCATTTTGGGAACAGTTGTCGGTGGATCGCCCCAAAGCCGTTAATTCAAAACTCTTTAAGCAGTGAAAATTTCCATTTTCTTTCATTTCAAACCAATAAAAAAATCAACTAATTTGCTAAACTAGCTCCTAACCTAACTAAAGTGAATTCCGGAGCAATAGATCCGGATTACGTCCCGCTGACGATGGTCTGAATAAACAATGTGATGGGCCGCCTTTTAACGAATCCCCTGCATGCGTGCTTATTTATCTCCTTCCCATGGTTTGGAACGGAACAGCCTTGTCGGTCGATCGGTGTCCCAGAGCCGTTAATCGGAGTCTTTTTGACCAGTGATATTTTCCATTTTATTCTATTTCAAACCAATAGAAAATCAACCAATTTGCTGAGCTAGCTCCTAGCCTAACTAGAGCGAATTCCGGAGCAATCGATCCGGATTACGTCCCGCCGACGATGGTCTGAATAAACAATGTGACGGGCCGCCTTTTAACGAATCCCCTGCATGCGTGCATATTTATCTCCTTCCCGTGGTTTGGAAACGGAACGGCCTTGACTGCATTCCGTGAGAGTTTGGGACGACATGCCCATATATTTCAGTTACTGTTAGTGATGCTGATGTTGAATTTACATGGGACATCGCTATTGACTGAAATATATTGACTCAAATTACATTCATAACGCCGGTTGGATAAATCCGATCAAAATGAAGAATAGGGGGGAAAAAAGAGCTCTGTGCACAGCAGTGGAATATATACTCTATAGTTTGTAGTTTGTAAATAATAGTCATTTGCTGAAGACAAATAACCAGTTTAACACCAAATGTCCAGTGTCGGATGGTGCGCTTAACTAACTAATAATAATATAATAATAAATTTTTATTGGCATTAAGGTAAGTACATTTTAGTGTTGAAGTCCCTGACTTCTGAGCTAGGTAAAAACCTGTGTTACAGAAGTCAGTGTCCTCTCCCAAACATAATAGTAACTATTAAGACATTAACCATTTTCATTTTAGATAGATAATTAACCATTTTCATTTTAGATAGATAATTAAGGCTTGGTGTGTGTGTGGAAATATCAAAATAATTAAGTAAATGAAGGTAACAATAAGCTCATATTATACCTACGGATGTTTTTACTGTGATTGGTTATTGACAGACTGAAAATATTTTATGCAGAAACCCGAAATAAACAATTTATTCCATGTGGCAAATATGATTATTTAATCCTACGATCTGGATTTTACCTGACTACTAAATTAAAATTGTATAATACACCGTACTTAAATTTAAATACCTAAACATAGACAGTGAAAGTATGTATTATTGGATAATATGCGGTGTGATTAGATTTTGCATTTACACACCATAAATTATT
The DNA here is from genome assembly GCF_033807575.1 of Cydia pomonella. Taxonomy (NCBI): domain Eukaryota; kingdom Metazoa; phylum Arthropoda; class Insecta; order Lepidoptera; family Tortricidae; genus Cydia; species Cydia pomonella. The sequence continues at coordinate 10,768 of NW_026907826.1, forward strand.
TGTGGGATACCTCAAAATTAAACTAACCTAAATTATTACTGCTATGCAAATTGATTCATTCATTTTTTGGTCATTAAAATTGAATGGAAGCCAGAATCAATGAATTGCCAACCCAAAAGCTTTTGAACAAGGTTAATTTGGACCTGGATTTAAAATTACAATTGTTAATCAACGCAATTATTTTCGTAATCGATCATACTATAACACTAACCAGCCAGTCATGAGCTCCCACTCTCACCCACTGTATATCAAGTATTGCAGTGATGTAGACCTAATTATTGTGGTTTCACGCCTGTCATAGGTTCGGTCATTGTTCTCTTTTTGTCCAAGTATGAAGAGCACCCGTCTCTGTCTCTCATGAATTGCCCAACTCGTGCTTATAATAACTATGCAAATTGGACCATTTCAATTTTGCGCTTCGCCGGTACGGATATATTGTAACTGGACCTTTTTTGTTTGCGCTGGGTAGGTTGAGCTTCGTTAGGCTGACAATGTTAACGAAGGCTATACTAGATACAATTAAAATACTCGTAAGTTATTTTACCTCTGAATTTGTTAATGTTTAGGTTTTGATGTTACATATGTGATGATGGTATTATATCATTGTCAATGTTAAGTTAGTTTAGTTTATGCACAGTTGTTTTAACGATGAATTACTTTGATGTAAGCAACGTGTTTTCTGGAAATATAAAACATAGGTCGGTGCTGTAAATAGATCAAACCTATACAGATACATCTAAACTCGATGAATTTCAACATACTTATATTCTTCAAAACAATCTCCGAAGCGTTGTGCAAGCGCAATGCTAACAAAGCAGTAGGTTCCCTGCAAACCGAGACCTGACAATAAATCCCTGTCAATGCCAGCTTTCTATCATGTCAAGTGCGCCTGCAACCAATACCACAACGAAACCGATAAATTGCCCAACGTCTATTATAATTATAAGCGTTCGTAAATTTAAATCGAGTAACATTAACAAGACAACGCAAAATAGGTAGCTTTAAATGCAAATGATTACCAAACTAGGAATACTCAAAACGAATTAGCAATAGAACAATTTGCCAAGTAAATAGTACTTAAGGTAAACGTAACGAATGGGTAAATATTACCCCAGCGCGAACTTTGTAGCCTAAATACACAAGCAAATTTAATCATAGTGCCCATACTTTCTAACTTTATCCGTTTTATCTCTTTCATAAGTCTTTGATAATTTATATCTTTGCTTCAGGATCAGGATTGTAAGTCGAGTATTTATTACTGCGTGAAATCACTCGAGTTTAAAGTATTAGTATTACAACGGCTGAAGTCGTGCCTAAAGTTAAATTTACCCGTTTATCGTGCCTTATCTCCTTAATTATTCTGGTTCAAGAAGCCCAGTTGAAAGCAATATTTATTGCACGGCCGACAATGCAGTGCGTTTCTAACGGGTTCATTAAAATTTATTGTGAACTAAGACTATTGCAAATTGGAGTAAGTCGGCTTCCGCCTTGTTTGCCTTAATGAGTCGGACGGGACTGCAGCTCTTTGGTTCCAAATGAAATGACAACTTTTTATTTTCTCTATTATTATTTGCATTGCGTTATTATATTCTTACTTTTTCTTACTCTCTGGAAATTCAAGACTGCGGAGGAGCTTAGTCGTTGTATTTAAATACCGTTAGCTTCTTCAGCGCTGCTTTGTTTTTTTAATTAAAGTAATAACGGAGCATTTGATATACCTATTTTGTTGCACCCTCTTTCTACGACCCTTCATTCGCGTAAAATTCCCTTTAATCTTACATTGTTCTCTTGACCATTCCAAAATTTATTTTGAATATTCCCTTGGGTGAATTATTTCATCTAGAGACGTTAGCAATTTATACCGGGGAACCTTTAGTACATGCCGCGGCGTAATTTCCGAATATTGCGTAAGCCCTTCTGTTATTAATATGTTATTTGTGAACATCTTTAATTAACCTTTCGACATCGTGTTATTGGTTAATTTATAGTTTAAAACACGGAAATATCTTGTTGATCTTATAAACCCCTGATACAAACGGAATTTCAAGTGTTTCTTGTTGAAAGACGACCGTGTGAAGTAAAAGAGTTAAACACCAGTGACCGACCGACCACTTGTGCGCTTTTAAGATTAAGACTTTTAATCGCATTCTCCGTCGTCCCTCCAAGGCTTGTGGCAAGATAAAGTACCTCCACAAGGACTTACCTCTTCAAAACTCGGCCCCTTACTATTGTGAGGCGCATATTAAAGCAGACCCGGCTTTTCTTGTGAACTGCTTTCTCGATTGAGCCCAATTGTTTTGAGCCTATATATAATTATTCTATTACGTTGTTTCGGCTACTGAGCTGTGTTATCTTGGGATTTAGGATCATAATTCGCAAACATTAGTAAGTATTCGTCAAATTATTTTAGTTCTGTTTTGTTTGCACTTCTTTCTTTGTTTATCATGTATGTAAGTATTTTTATCTTTCGTCGTGTTTAGCTAAATCGCAAAAACCCTCAAGTTACCTCACATTTTCCTTATCCTCTTCGCTCTGTTTCTTATCTTGTTGTGATTCGCATACTTGCGCCCGACGAATGCTTTATTCGTTTGTGAAATACGTAACCTGTCTTAAAATAAACAAAACTACCTATTACTTTTCTGTGAACCGGTCCGGTGTGAGCATACATCTAAGCTAGTTCAATAAATCATCTCGGTAGCGGAATGAGCAATCGAATATTCATGTATGTAACAAGAAGGAGTTATTAACCGAACATCTAAAGGCTCTTCGGGCGAGAACTTAATTATGTAAATAGCGATACAAGAGCCATTCTGCGGAGGCAAATTCTATTCAATAGTGTGGAAACACATTTTAATAACAGCGACAACATTTGCGTTGGCGGTGCTGAATATGCGGTGAGAATTCGTTAATTAGAATAAATGGATGGTAATGACGCTCCGCTGTTCCATTTGCTTTATTTTATTGACTATTGAAACAGATGAGATACTTTATTAGTAAAATAACATGACTCTAACCAGTCAAATCTAATATGGCAACACAGAACACAGACACACACTTGACAGACATTCAGACGTACTCTCAGAGTAAACAACAATTGAGGTGGATATACATTGATGTCAGAAGATAATCCCAACACAGTAAGGGAGAGAGCATTCCGAAAAAAGCGCATGTACATTTTTCGTACCTTTAATTTGATAAAACGTAAAAACGACTAGCAAGTTTTTCAATTTGGCAGATTCAATTCTTGCGAATTAGTACTTCACCGTACTCGATAGCCACCTACAGCGTGCGGTTTTATACATTTTTTGTTCCACAACGTTTGAATAAAAAAAGCAATCTACGTGTATGAATACGGGCAGCGATGGCCACGATACTAGTGCCGTCAAAAAGCCGTGTAGCTTCTTTACTGCAGCCAAGTGGAGTTTATAGTTGAATAGTTGAAGGTTTGAGAGCTGCAAGCTGCTGTTGGTTGTGTAATACGAGATTTGCCATGAAAGCCAGTGTCGCTGAGCTTCGTGTATTAGATTACCTACTCTTTGCGGTTTGTGGATACGTCACGAGCATTGTGGTTAGGGAGCTTCTCACGGTCACCACTACGTCTAATCCGAATTACGACTATTGTTTCAACGAAGATGTGTTGGTAGGACGCTTTTTTCACACCTTAGGTCACATGGGTATTATAGTTCTTAATGTAATGTTTTGTCATTCAATTGATTGCTTTTCTGCTGAGTGAAAACCTCTGCTAAAAAACTTAAGGTATGTGGTTTGACATTAAGCACTAGTCGTACGTTTTCCTCTGAAAAAACTGGAAACGAAATACTGTTCACTGGAGCATGTGTAAAAAGATTCTCCCTTAAAGCAAAAACTGTGCACTCAAGCTCGTGCCCTAAATCGTAAACACGGAATGCCCATCGACCACCATGCTTAAATGCAAAAAATTCGTCACTCGAGCCTCGAAGCCCGACTTTCCTATAGTTACAGTTACCTAGGGGTCCTAGATGCATTACAATTTAAGTAACTATAAGACTGAGGAGTCAACTCTTTATCTGAATATTACGGCGTCTGGCTTCCAGTAATTTTTTTTATTACATATCTTCTGAATGATAATAACTTTCTAAACTTGAAACAAAACACTGTGCACCGGACTGTGTGTCCTAAATCGCAAAAGCGCAATGAACATCGACCACCTTGCCGAAATGCAAAAACTCCGTAACTCGAGCCCCGAAGCCCGAGAGAAGTAATTAATCGCGACTGTCGCCGCGTCAGGCCGCATCAGTTGGCGAGCGCGGTCTTCTGGAAAATTGGACTTGCGGAGTCGACCGCGAAGTCGTCTTTCGACAGCTTCGAATGAACGATTTTAATTCATATATTACGAACGTATTTGTTCAAAGAAATGAAAACAAATATTTGGTGTTATCTTCAACAGCTGCAGAACAACAACAAGATATATTTTATTGCGATTCACCTATAGTTTGTTTGTTGTAAAACTGACCTAAATGGTGTTGTATGATTAATCCAATTTAATTAAACTAACAGTTATGAATGATTCACGGTTAGTTTCACTAGTCTTATATCGACAGGGATATTAACCGTGATTACCTTTGGATTGTAGATGCACGTAACTGCGTCGAAATATCGGGAGCTCAAAAACAATACAAAAGTTACTCACGTTCAGTATCCTGGTCGATAAAAGTCTAGTTTATTAAACTAACCAAGTAAATTAAGCCCGTTACATTCGTCCTATTTCACATACACGATCCGTACGTATAAGTTATCTTCCGTCGCGGAGATATCACCCAGAAACAACGTGACTCCATCACAATTTGTCAAAAAGTTACAGTATCCGTTCAGTCTTCGGAAAACGATAGATCCGATCAAAGCGAATTCATATGAGCTGTCAGAATTTGCCTATTCAGTCAAAGATAAGCCCCTTACCAAAGAGATTGAAGAGCTTCTAGGGTTGCCGCATACAATTTTCTTAAGTCCTACAAAATAGCTGATGATGAAGCAAAATTTTGGTCGTTGAAAGCGTTGGTCAAAATTAGACTAAAATGATCCATTCTCAAAAACTTGTGTTTGAGAGGTTAAAATTTTATTGTCATATTTTTATAGGAATCTTTTCCCTAAAATAAATAACGTCTAAATGAGGGTATGGTATCGTTTTCGTTTAGTTGACGATGATCGAATGTATTAAAGTGAAAATCATATAATAACTACTCTCAGAATCAATTAACGTTTAATTTGATTGTAGGAGTGTTCTAAGTTCCTGACATTTCTGCAGTAAAACGTAATTTATGCCATGTTCAGAATCTTGACGTCTGGTAACCCTAAGCGTAAATCGTGCTACGCGATTGTCATCCTTACTCTTTTAATATTTTCTGCGTCATCCATAAGATATAAATCTTATTAACTGCACGTTCTATAACTTATACATCATTGTTGGTCGCAAATAAGAATTAAATAGAAATATATCTCTGTCGTTTTGTTATTCATATTACATTACTGTATCTTCCTTTTCCAGACGTTTTAAGCGTTGATTATTCAGCGCTATCGTGGCGTACCATCTGGCGAGCTCCGTTGTGCCATTTTAGCTTTTATTTTTAAAGGGATAAAATAACATTTTGGTGCGAGTCGAGCGGTCGAGAAGGTTATGTAGGAGACATTTTGTCACAATGGTGGGGCCCGCCCACTCACAGGCTGCAGTCTTCGGTGATGCACTGCTTTAGGGAACGAATAAATTACGAAAGAGAACTTTCCCAAGAAATACACACACTCGGCCGAAGTTGGTTAGTTTAGGAGCCCCTCCGGAATAATTCGCCTAACGGACCTAAAATAGCTTTGCTATCTTCAAACGCGGTGCAATTCGTTATTTTGCTTTGACAAAAGGAACATGTCCTTTACATGAATAACGTTTTCGTTTCGCATAATTATAGCTTAATTTAAATTATTCTTAAACTTCCAAAGTTTAATGTTACATTAATTTCTCTTTGCTAGGTTCCTATCTATTCATTTCAAACTGTAATACTTATCCGAGTATTTTAATGGAATAACGTTACAAATTTAAATGTAGATTTCTGTATCAAGAAGCTAAAATGTAAAATTTCCCGGCGGTCAAAGATCTTAAACATTCGATTAGAGGATTATAAATTTAAATAATATAATCTCTAGGTACCATTTAAATCATCTTTAGCAGGTTTAATTGAATAAATTAAATCTTATTACATGGAGAGCGAGATAATCCTTTACACAAAGATCTCAAATAGATTCATTTTGGTTACTTTGTGTTGAAATCTTAATCGGAAAACGTTCCTCGATATCTGATCGAGGCTTTTACTGATTCCTAATATAGGTTTAAAGACATTGATTCCAATAAACATAATATAGTCACATCATTGACATGGGAACATATGGGAACTTTGTAGGTTTTGATTCATTTTGTTTCTTATTTGTTCTTTTCTATTTGTATTACTATTACTACACCAGTAATCAATATTAATACAGCAGAACCTTGATTAACACGATCACGTTTACGTTTTTCCATAAAATACGCCATTTTACCTGTGTCCTTACAACTTTAACCACTGACAAACGTTAATATGCACTTCACGTTAATATGCTTTCCCCCTTGAGCCACATTTTTAGGGTTCCGTAGCCAAATGGCAAAAAACGGAACCCTTATAGATTCGTCATGTCCGTCTGTCTGTCCGATTATGTCACCGCCACTTTTTTCCGAAACTATAAGGGCTATACTGTTCAAACTTGGTAAGTAGATGTATTTTATGAACCGCATTAGGATTTTTACACAAAAATAGAAAAAAAACAATAAATTTTGGGGGTTCCCCATACTTAGAACTGAAACTCAAAAAATAGGTCTTTAAAAATTATATTGAGGTTTCTAATATCATTTTTTTCTAAACTGAATAGTTTGCGCGAGAGACACTTCCAAAGTGGTAAAATGTGTCCCCCCCCCGTAACTTCTAAAATAACAGTATGAAAAATCTAATAAAAATATATGATATACATTGCCATGCAAACTTCCACCGAAAATTGGTTTGAACGAGATCGAGTAAGTAGTTTTTTTTTCTAATACGTCACAAAATTAAAAAAAAAATTTTTTTCATCAAACCCATACGTGTGGGGTATCTATGGATAGGTCTTCAAAAATGATATTTAGGTTCCTAATATCATTTTTTTCTAAACTGAACAGTTTGCGCGAGAGACGCTTCCAAAGTGAAAAAAATTGTCCCCCCCCCCGTAACTTCTAATATAACAGAATGAAAAATCTAAAAAAAATATATGATATACATTGCCATGCAAACTTCCACCGAAAATTGGTTTGAACGAGATCTAGTAAGTAGTTTTTTTAATAAGTCATAAAATAAAAATATATTTTTTTTCATCAAACCCATACGTGTGGGGTATCTACGGATAGGTCTTCAAAAATGATATTGAGGTTTCTAATATCATTTTTTTCTAAACTGAATAGTTTGCGCGAGAGACACTTCCAAAGTGGTAAAATGTGTGTCCAAAGTGGTAAAATGTTGAACGAGATCTAGTAAGTAGATTTTTTTTAAATACGTCATAACTGGTACGGAACCCTTCATGCGCGAGTCCGACTCGCACTTGTTTAATATGGTCCCTTCAGAATCGTCATATGCGGGTTATGATGTTGGTATATAGTAAAAATTTACAATTTTATATTCTTTTCTTTCTAACCCTTAATATGTGTGTGGTGGTCAAAAATCGTGGGCTCAAATCTCGGTTGTGCTGTATAGTTAGATCAGAAAAAAACGTTCTCGAAAACTTACAAAAAGGTAATTAAAATTCGGTCAGGATCCTTATCAATCTTATCACACACAGATAACAGGTTACAAAATTTACCATGGATGTAGATATTCAACCGCAACTTTAGTAAAATAAACTCCATCAGCAGTTCCAGTTAATTTAATCAACACTGGCAAACCAAGTTCCAAGTTTCGTGAAATGAACGCGAAACAGTGGCTATAGATTAACTTAATGGTATAATGTAGACGCGTCAAACTTGGGTGCTTACCTAACTTGTACCATCCAGGTCGGCTACGCTGCATTTACCTTAGAGATACCAACATTTCAACTACACTAGACTTTAGAAGTTTAGGGCTATTTAGTAACATATTTTCTGAAAGTAAGAGTGAAAGTTTTGTTGATATTTACTTCCCCATTATTCATAAAACTTAATAAATATGTGTTACATTTTGTCTCTTTGTAACAAATAAACCGGATAAGAAAAAATAAACAATTATCAATTGCTTTTTAGAGTTAACAGGCGTTTATGAATGACGTCTCTAGTCTTACATTTTGATATCATAAAAAAGGCTTTTATTTCTTGAATCTTAAATCTTTTTTTTTATAATTTTTTATTATTTTTAAGCCTTCATTCGCGTAAAACCAGATTGAATGTGCTTTGTAACTGTGCTCTGAAACTCGTACTGGAACCACATAAACAAGTTACTTTCGCACTTACACTATGAGTAAATCTTAAGTATAAGTTCGTGACATCCACGATGATGCGCAGATTTGTCAAATCTAACCTTTAATAACATGACATTACGAGTCAAGGCAGGCGTCTTCGTGAATCGTGAATGACACGATCTATATGAATTAGTGCGGATTGTTAAGTATTCTCGATTAGTGAGATTAGCAGTAGAATGTTAAGTGCTGTGTAAAACTAATTGCAAGATGCAATTCAAAGAAAGGGGCTTCAGTCAGAATGGATCGTAAATCGTGTCCTGCTTGTTTTGTGTCTTAACACAGTTTATTTCTTAACAAGATTACTCATGAACTTGCCCGAGTTGTGAAAAAACGCATTGATTGTCATTCGTGATGACCGGTAACCGTCTAACCGACCGGTAGCGTAACAATTTTAAATGAAAATACCCTGTCGTTCCAGTGTCAAGTTCAGTATATTACCTCAAAACCGCCGAAAAGGCGATTAATTGCGAATCGCATATACCTCCGTTTTAGGCCTAGACTGCCGGGCGCGGTGCCAAGCGGCTACATGCTCGGTCATGTGCACTGATTCATGGCCAGCCAACTCTAGCCTGTTGACGGTTTTGCGTCGCTTGCTTCTTACTTTTTTACCCTTCAAGTTCTCTGAGGTGTCATGTCTAGATAATTCTGCACTGGTTCACGATTAGTATTACGTATGTACGTACGTTCAATTTATACTTTTATTAAAGTTTACTCTCTGTTTCTTGTTGAATTTGCTTCGTGTGCATGCAGGCATGTGCTATGCATTCAGACATGTGCACTGTGCAGATAATTGATTCCACTTCACCTTTTTGCGTTGATTTGTTCATTCGTACCTGACAATTGAAGATTGAAGGCATCTGAGCGCGTCTTTTTGTACGAGTATTAGCACTCGATAGCGTAACAGTGTTAAATATAACTTTAGCGCGGCTACCACCTTTATTGACATTGACATATTCGCTCATGTCTACGTAAATTACTTTCTATACATCTTGCTTACACTAATAAGCGAGTACGAGCGAGATGCATAGAAAGTAACTTATGTAGACGTGAGCGATTAAGTCAATGTCAAAACTGGTGGTAGCGGTACAGGGAAGCCGGATCATATAGCTTCCTTCTACAATTCTTGCTTTCTTGAATTAAGCAACCTGAAGGAAATCTCGTTTTACAAACGTATAGTTACGGGTAAAGACACTCACCGACATACTGGGAGGACCTATGAGGCAGAAAATGAAATTAGGTACTGAAAATCGAGTTAAACGTGTTCGTGTAGACTAGTCTGTGTTATTAAAAACTGTACCTATGCAAGTGTGAAGTCTAGCGGTCTTTCCATTGATTTATAACCCTGGTCGTCTTTAACGATCTGTTCGTCTTCCCGTTTTTGAACACTTCCGTATTGAATATTAATTTACCTGTAATTACATACGCACTTGAGTTAAGCATAAATGTTAATAATTTGCTATATCAAATTGAAAAAATAGCGTATCGTATATGTTTTGACTTGATCTTTTATTGTAACCCAGGACCTAACTTGAGTGAAAATATCCAACAATCCCAAGTACCCACTGTTACAAGTAATATTTTGGGGTAAAGAAAAAACTAAAGGAATAATATAAAATGTAAACTACAATAGTCAGTAACTAAGCTTTTATTGAAATCACTGAGGTTGGAAGAACCCGTCAACAATACTGCAAGAAGTCACAGTTGAGGTAATCCTATATTTATATTTATATCTATCTAAAGGTTTCTTAATAGTAAGACAAGTTTCTTAATAATAACCGGCTAGCATAGATTGCACAGACTCTACAGTACTTATTAATTCTTTTTTTAAACTAAAGCTTCAGGGAACAAATCGGGGTTAACGAACTCTTTTATTTAGATTTTGGTAGAAACAGCGATCCGAGGAACTAAATTTAGAAAATACAGGAGATGTATATGGGCGCCAGGGCCAGTCGATCTGGTCCAAATGTCAAATAGTTAATAAAGGATGGGTCTAACCTCCAACATCGGGAATTGTACCCCAGCCGCCACGTTCTGTGTAGGCCTGGACGGATGGTTACAAAAGGGTCAGCGACAGCTCACTACCGCTGGTATTATCTGGGGTTACCGGTGCATGAGGCAGGTGGTCGGAGACCGCGCGAGTTAGCCAGGTAGTTAGCGCCCCGCCGTGAACCCTGAAATTATTGTATACTCGTTAGGGCAAGTCACCTGATTACGGCTGGGATTGAATCCCAATTAATACTGTAGGGCGGAGATCGCCTTGATTTCAAGTTTGGAACACTAACACGATTCAACAATGCCCGACACGAATTTCGATTTACACGAAACCTTACCTAAAGGTTAAAAAAAATGCAAAACTTACCCGTTGGTGGATAAAAGGCTTGCATGGAAATTATGCAGCTTATGTCAACACCCGGGGCACGCGATGTATCGCTCTTCAACGCAGCAACAAATTTAAGGTTAGCATGTTATGCCGGGGTCAAATGGGCGATGGAGCCCGATCTCAAAGGGTATAGCCGATCCCGGCTCGAATCGAACAAAAAGAAGATCTCCCTTCCTTTCCGACATCTTGAGTGACAGATAGGCCGACGGGGTTGCCAAGTCCGAATTAGGCTCGTGCAAACACTACATGACTCCACAGACAAAACGATCGTTTATGGTTCCTTCGGTTTTATTTAAAAAGAACTAAACAACTGCGCAGAAATAACATAATGTTAAAGAAAAACCACTATAATTAAATATGTTCTACGAATAAAACACAGGAAAGCGGGGAAACGCAATGTTTCTTCCGGATTTGAAGCTGGCAATTCCGACCCATAGTGTTCGATCGCGCGTTAGCTAGTACGCTAATCCTTAGCTAGATGGCTGTAGGAGTTCGGAACTAACGCGAGCCTTACTTTTTTAATAATGAAGAAGAAAAATTACATTTTGTTGTTACAGTGCTCCCCTTCCCGAAGAAAATTTTGAGTCCGGCAAAATTTTGAGCTGGTCCCCAGCTCGCAAAACAACCCGCAGGTTTCAACAGCTCCCAAATGAACAGTTACACAATGTAAGGCAGAAGGAAAAACAACCATCATAATCGAACCCACGCACTAAACTATAAAATGATAAACACAGTTGGCTGTAAACCAGTTATCAAATACAAACTATAACAATTACTCCTACTCTCCCTTAAGAGGGAGCTTAACCTAAGTAAAACTTAACGCAGGTAGGAGAAGCTTGAAGCTTCCTTCCTAATGCGTCGCATCGCTATATATCTTGGCGGCGCAGTGAGCGACCTGAGTTGCGGGCTGCGCGTCCAGGGTATACGACGGAATATGGCATATAGCCAGTTAGGTTAAATGAATAACCTACGGTAATAACTGTGAGGTAACAGTCTATCACCAGGGAAAATAATTAATAGTAGTGTCCGATAGTTCGGCTTAGGAGCCACAGAACTACCGGTTGACACTCTTCACAGGAATGCTGTCCCTGCAGAGCGAAATCAGGGACTTCGCCCTGCACTGCCAACACACGCTGTGGATAGACAGCTTATAGCCAGTTAAATTGATCACGGAACAAACTTTTTAAGATTCCGGGCATGCCAGGACCCCAAATTTTTACCCGTATAAAAATCTTCTAACTCGTATACTAAATTCGAGAGTTTACGAATTACTCGGCACTTCGCATACTTAGGAGCAAGCTTAGCCATAAAGAATTTACCAGCGTCACTCAAAGGAAAAGTTCTTTTCATAACAACCTCACCCTCACTAAATTCAACCGACTGACGACCCCTATTATAATAACGCGCCCCTCTATCATGAGCTTTAATTAACAATAACTTAACCCGATCGAAAACTTCTCTCAAGCCGCCTAAAGATTCCGCGTACCGGTCTGGAGAGTCAATTGATAGGTTTAACTTCGAAGTTTGGCAATCTCCATAGACTTTACCGCAAGCAACAGCCTCCCTACCATGAACCAGAAAGAAGGGGGGATAACGAACTGTTTCACTAGTGGTGGAATTCATGGCAAACTGAACCTTCGGCAAAGCTACATCCCAAGCTCGATGATCATTCTGGACCATGATAGAGACGGACGTCATCAGGGTTTTATGGTAGCGTTCTACGGCGTTAACCTGAGGGCAATAACGCGGGGTGTAGTGAATTTGGGGAATAAAATATTTCTGAAACAAAGCTTTAAGCTCGCTGCCAGTGAATTGCGTAGCATTATCCGCAATCACTGTGCGCGGCACGCCGTGCTTGAGAAACACCTCATCCTCTAGACGCTGGGCAATAGTCTTCCCTACCGCACGCCTAAGGGGGAAAAACATCACGTATTTCGAAAAGCAACATAATACCGACAGAATGTAAGTATAGCCTGCCCGGGAACGAGGTAGTGGACCCACTAAATCGATACTAAGTGTGTCGAATGGACGCGAACAGTTCTTAGGATGTCCCATGGTGCCTATAGGAGGCTGTTGTGAGTTTTTATACGTAGCACAAACCTCACACCCTCGAATGAATTTAGCTACATCCTGGTACATTGAAGGCCAATAATAGAGTAGCGTTAATCGCTTGTATGTTTTAAAAACTCCCAAATGGGAAAGCTCCTCGTTGTGACATGTTCTAATTAAATCTTGACGTTGACTCGATGGTACGACCACCTTCCAGTCGAACTCCCCCGAAAGATTAAATTTACTTTTACAGTAACGCATAAGTTTATTGTTTTGAATCGCGTAATTCGGACAAGAGCCTGGGAAAACCTGACATCGCTTAAAGATCCTATTATACCACTCACACGTATGAATTTCCATCACGGGTACACTACGGGATAAAGCGTCTGGTACTACATGTTCTTTACCTTTACGATGTATGATTTCAAAGTCATAAGGGGATAACCTACAACCCCAACGTGCTAATCTGCCCGTCGGATTAGTTAAATTAAAGAACCACTTTAAACTGGAATGATCGGTAATCACCTTAAACCGGGGTCCGCCTTCCAGATATGGCCGAAAATGCTCTATGCTGAAAACGACGGCTAGTGCCTCGCGCTCGGTTGCGGAATAATTACGTTCGGCGCGGTTTAACGAGCGGCTCGCGTAAGCTATTGGATGCTCCAGCCCGTCCGACATTAGTTGGGTCAAGGTTCCGGCCACACCGTACCCAGACGCATCACAATGTAGAAGGAAGGGCTTCGAAAAATCCGGGCACGATAATATCGGTGCCGTAACTAAGGCCGACTTGAGTTTTTGAAAGGAATATTGAGCTTCCTTCGTCCACGCGAAAGGAGGCGCATTCTTCCGAGTACTTGTTAAAGCATTTAAGGGGGCCGCGAGGTCACTGAAATTTTTAATGAATCTACGATAATAGGACGCGGTACTTACAAACATTTTCACTTCTTTACGGTTGGTAGGAACCGGGTAATCTATGATAGCTTGGATTTTGGAAGGATCGGTATGTAGTCCACGCTCGTCCACTACATAGCCGAGGTATTTAAGTTCCTTCCGGAAGAACTGGGACTTGCCAAAATTAATAGTTAAGTTAGCGGCTGACAAACGGTCCAATACACGAGTTAATAACGAAATATGTTCCTCAAACGTCTGACTAACAATGATGATGTCATCCAAGTACACAAAAAGCCTATCATTAAATTCGGGTCCAAACAACTTATCCATTAGACGCTGTTGGGTACCAGGTGCTCCAGTCAACCCGAAACACATAACCTTAAATTGAAACAAGCCGCGTTTAGGCACCGTGAAGGCCGTTCGTTCGCGCGAGGCCTCATCTAAAGGAATCTGCCAAAACGCGCTCTTTAAGTCGATTGAGGACAGAAACTTCGCGTCCCTCAACTGATCCAGAATACGTGATATATACGGTAACGGATACGCATCGCGTTTACTTACAGAATTTAACTTGCGACTATCCAAGCAAAAGCGTAACTCCCCATTAGACTTAGCTGTAAAAAGGGTAGGATTATTCCAGGCACTAGTACTAGGTTCAACTACGTCCTGCTCTAGCATCTCATCTAATTGACGGTTAAGCTCTACCAGACGATGTGGCGAGATTGGATAATAACGTTGTTTAATTGGAGGACTATCACCGGTATCTATGGTATGGGTGAGTAAGTGCGTACGCCCCAAACCTTTCCTCTCAAACGAAATACCCTCGAAACTACGAATAATCCCGTCCGCGATAGCACGTTGATCATGGGTCAACTCCTGGAAGGAGCAAAGGTGTTTTTCGGGTACGACCTCATCTACGGTAGGGTCCGAAATTTGGTTCCCATACCGGCGAAACAATTCCGGTGCGATGTTAAACGCCTTAAAGAAGTTAACACCGAAAATCATGCGCGCACCGACGTCCGGTATCACATAAAATTTAATTTCGCGTGTTAAATTTTTAGCTTTAACAATCAAGTACATACACCCGATTATTCTTGAACGAGTTTTATTCGCAGCTATAATATGGGTATTATCCGTGGCAGAAACCAACTGAGCTCCCAATGACAAAAAGTCCTTATGCGAATTCGAACCTATGATACTGATCCCTGCCCCCGTATCCAGGAGGCCACGAAAAGAACGACCTAAAATTCCTACCGACATGTGCGGTCGCTCGTCTTTATTTATAATATACCGACTCCGAACCACCGAAACGGGAAGAGACATCAAAGTACTTACTATAAGGGGGTAATCAGGACAGTCTGGATTAACCCCAAGATTATCTTCACCAAAATCGACAAGATTACATGAGTTCCCACGCTCCCAATCGTAGGGACTCGATATACGGCGGTCCGGAACAATTAGTTTTTTGAAACCCCAGGCATCGTGCCTGTATCTGGCGAGGTAGAAGTAGAAGCCCGAGGGAAACAATTGGGACAATCCGGGTAAGACACCCCCGCCCTACCACATTTGAAACAAACTACACGTTTAGACTTACACTCCCTTAGACTGTGCGTATCTACACGACAACGAACACAGAACGGCTTCTCCAGAGGATTAGCTGCCTCAACTTTAGGACGCGAAGAGGTTTTACAACTCAAGTCTGCGGCCAAGGTAGACGACGAGGGTCTGGGAGGCTCCACAAAAGCATTGGCCCGCTGCCAGCTGTCCTCCAGCACGCGACACACCCTCTTCAAATCCTTTAAGGTAGTAACCGACTGGATGGCCAAAGGTACCGTATACTCCGGACGAACATTAATCGAAACTATGTCAAATTTCTCCTGATCCGACAATTCACTATTCAAACGGCTAAAATAGTTCTGCATAATGCTAATGTATGTAGAAATGTTCTCATTAGAACCCTGAGTACGATTCCTAATTTCTTTAAGTAAGCGCCTGTCATAATCGAATGGCAAAAATTCATCAATCATGGCGGTCTTCAATTGCTCCCACGTAGACACCTCTGCGCGTATACCGCGGTACCACATTAGTGCGTCGCCATCAAATAATTCTACCGCTGAAGCGAAAAGCCTAACTTCCGTAATACGACGCGAAGCTGCTAACTCCTCGACCCGCTGTAAAAAAGCCTTCACACACGTCCGACCATTAAATTTAAGATTTAAAGAGCTAACGGTCTGATATTTATTAAAGCACGAAGTTGCAGAAGCCATTGATGAAGTCTCAGGTTGAACAGGGTTCACCGACCCCTCAACAGCATCATCAAAGCCAACATTGGAATGAGTCGACACAAATACTGATAACATATTATCTAATTTTGAAAGGATTCTCATAAGTCTCTCCATTAACCCTGAATGTAAGGTAACATCTGTGGACCCCTCCGGATGAATCCGAGTTAATCGATGGTACAAATGATGCCCTAAAGCCTGTACCCGGTTAAGAGATTTCAAAGTTATGGGGGTCTTGGCGGCTGTGGTTAATTTCTCCAGTTCGCCCAATTTATCCTGGATAATGGTAAGTTCCTGGGCGATCTGCCCAACAAATTCCTCAATATCATCTGACGGTAACTCTTTTGCTAGCTTCCTAATTTGTTCCCTCAAACCCTTCACATCTTCAGCGGGAGTGACATCCCTTACTGACACTTCATATTCCAACTCATCTTTGTGTAACAAATTATAATTAATAGGACGGTCCTCCATTATGAACAATGTTACAATTGTTTACTACTAAAAGGTACAGTAACCTCCCACAGAGGAAAGCAAAATTAAATAAAAATTTAAAAAAACAAGTCTTAACACTTTGGTACACGACTGTCCCTTATCATTAAAATACCTTGGTTGGTGATACTCTGTAAGCATGCAATTTAATTTTTAAATTGTAATTAAGTTACGTTGAAACTAGTTCAACACTCATACACTTGAAACCCGGTAACCACAATAATAATTTTTATATGCTACATAGACTTAGTCTATTATAAAATAACTTAAGTAATACAGTAACTGCAAACTGTTAATTAATTATATTATTAATGTAATATCCAGAGCAACAAATTAATTAAGGATTTTAACACCCTGTGCTAAACATTACAACATAAGTAATAATAAACCCACACATGTATATAACTTAACCTATAATCATACCACATGTGGTCAACAGTATAACCTAACACAGTTATGCACTAATATTTTAAATTTAAATTTAAAAAACGTATGTAATTAATTTATGAGGATACAAGCTGCACTGTTTCTACCAAAACTCCCTTTAGCTAACACAATGTGACCAAAGAGGTTCGCTAATAATGTCCCACGTGGGCTGCCACTGTTACAAGTAATATTTTGGGGTAAAGAAAAAACTAAAGGAATAATATAAAATGTAAACTACAATAGTCAGTAACTAAGCTTTTATTGAAATCACTGAGGTTGGAAGAACCCGTCAACAATACTGCAAGAAGTCACAGTTGAGGTAATCCTATATTTATATTTATATCTATCTAAAGGTTTCTTAATAGTAAGACAAGTTTCTTAATAATAACCGGCTAGCATAGATTGCACAGACTCTACAGTACTTATTAATTCTTTTTTTAAACTAAAGCTTCAGGGAACAAATCGGGGTTAACGAACTCTTTTATTTAGATTTTGGTAGAAACAGCGATCCGAGGAACTAAATTTAGAAAATACAGGAGATGTATATGGGCGCCAGGGCCAGTCGATCTGGTCCAAATGTCAAATAGTTAATAAAGGATGGGTCTAACCTCCAACATCGGGAATTGTACCCCAGCCGCCACGTTCTGTGTAGGCCTGGACGGATGGTTACAAAAGGGTCAGCGACAGCTCACTACCGCTGGTATTATCTGGGGTTACCGGTGCATGAGGCAGGTGGTCGGAGACCGCGCGAGTTAGCCAGGTAGTTAGCGCCCCGCCGTGAACCCTGAAATTATTGTATACTCGTTAGGGCAAGTCACCTGATTACGGCTGGGATTGAATCCCAATTAATACTGTAGGGCGGAGATCGCCTTGATTTCAAGTTTGGAACACTAACACGATTCAACAATGCCCGACACGAATTTCGATTTACACGAAACCTTACCTAAAGGTTAAAAAAAATGCAAAACTTACCCGTTGGTGGATAAAAGGCTTGCATGGAAATTATGCAGCTTATGTCAACACCCGGGGCACGCGATGTATCGCTCTTCAACGCAGCAACAAATTTAAGGTTAGCATGTTATGCCGGGGTCAAATGGGCGATGGAGCCCGATCTCAAAGGGTATAGCCGATCCCGGCTCGAATCGAACAAAAAGAAGATCTCCCTTCCTTTCCGACATCTTGAGTGACAGATAGGCCGACGGGGTTGCCAAGTCCGAATTAGGCTCGTGCAAACACTACATGACTCCACAGACAAAACGATCGTTTATGGTTCCTTCGGTTTTATTTAAAAAGAACTAAACAACTGCGCAGAAATAACATAATGTTAAAGAAAAACCACTATAATTAAATATGTTCTACGAATAAAACACAGGAAAGCGGGGAAACGCAATGTTTCTTCCGGATTTGAAGCTGGCAATTCCGACCCATAGTGTTCGATCGCGCGTTAGCTAGTACGCTAATCCTTAGCTAGATGGCTGTAGGAGTTCGGAACTAACGCGAGCCTTACTTTTTTAATAATGAAGAAGAAAAATTACATTTTGTTGTTACACACATAAGTAAACCAAGCGCTTCTCAAGCCAGTGTAAACCGATTTGTCGGTCGAAGGACTTAAAGGGGGTGCCACATGTTGCTTGTCCACCCACATTTACATATCAAAGCGCGGTCCAACTCTCAATTACCAGGTAACATTCGATGCAATATACTCCTTTACGTAACCCAAGCAA
Organism: Cydia pomonella; assembly: GCF_033807575.1. Lineage (NCBI taxonomy): Eukaryota > Metazoa > Arthropoda > Insecta > Lepidoptera > Tortricidae > Cydia > Cydia pomonella. The sequence continues at coordinate 29,517 of NW_026907826.1, forward strand.
ACATTGAAGTTAATTGTGCTGCCATTACTGGTTACTTACGGTTTTGCTTGCGGGGACTTGTTTGAAGTTTGGCTACATTGTTTAAATGGAATTACTAAATGTATGTTTTTAAGTAAAAAGGAATGAGTTAAGGGAGACCTTTATAAGATTAAAAGATGAATGGAAATAAAAATACATGTCAATGCCCACGTAAAAGGGTTTACCTCTTAAAAAACGTTTTTTTCTCTCTTTTAATTTATTTCTAAGCTTAATAGCATCGTTCGCAATTCGCATACGTATTTGCTTGATAAAAAATAAATTTAAAAGAATTGTGTCGAACTATTTTTTTGAAATCCTGCCGTACCACCGTAATATAAAACATTAAATTATCAGAAGAACACGTATGGTTATCTAAGGTATGATACAAATTATATTATTTTATATGAAGGTTTAGCGATTTAGGAACTTGTACTACTTAAGGTACGATTACTTTATAAGTTCTGGTCATCTTACGTTCCCTTGATAGGTATATATTTCCTATCCTATAATGACTGAGAAGGAACAAGGAGTATTATTTCGATTTGCCATAATATAAGTGCCTTGCCTTATTAAATCAGACTGATAGGCATTAATTGTGGAATAAGTCCATACAAATTAGATTTTTGATGTCAATTTATATTCTGTATGACGATATTTTTGTTTCGTTAGACTAAAGACGAGAAAGAAATGTAATTATTTAGACGGTTACCAAAGGTCTAATTTTATGTTACCACGTTGAAAAAAAAAAATACATAACCGTAAGATATAGAAAATATGACACATCTGAGGGTGCATAAGAATAGAACAATCAACAAAACCACATTTCTATTCCTTCGCCTGAAATAAAGGGTTCCTTTGAGAAATCAGCGAAATTGATGGTTGTGGGTATCCCCTGCAGTTAAGTGCAGACAACTGAAGCTACATTCCTATTCCTTGCTATTTTGAAGTAAACATAAACAGAATGGGATTAAAATTGCTATTAGGTATAAGGTAATAAAGGTAATCGTCACTACTTCAGTTATTTTAACTGTAGTTTACTCTTATGTATGGCAATACATCTGCGCTTTACATCAGTGTAATAAGTATATTTATCGAATGACCTGAATAAAATTGTGTCAATAAGAGATGGGGCTGACCCATCATCACATTAAAACGAATTTATTTAATGAAAGTCACAGTTATTTACTACCGTTCTATTTTCGTCGGTTGAATAAAATTCGTTCATTTGAACGCACAAATCATAAGTCGATCTAAACGCACGCAATCGACACATTACAACTTGTTATTAATCAAATAACCTTATATACTTTTTTCTGATTCGAAATTAAACTTTAAGACATTCAGTTAACAGCTAATTTTCATAAATTCACTGATTTTTAGCTTCACACGCTTCACGGTTTACCCTTCAATCGGTGCACTTCAAATTTGACAGCTGGCGTTTGCTTTGACATTATTGACAGGGTAATTCATTAGCTGTTACGGGGGCGAATTTACACCGGCCCTAAAATGGGGTGTAAAATTTTCCTCCATCCATTTTCTAGGTTGGGGTGGAGTTTTGGCTTTCGGAAGCGTAACCGGAAAGTCCTCGACTTGTGGGGTTTTTATGTCGTTTCAAAGGGTAAACTTTGTAATCTCGTTAGATTGCGTCATTCTGGAGCAAAGGAGCTTTAATGATGGACCTGTTTTAAAACGAAACGATTATAGATTGTACAATGGTTGCAACATTAGCACACGACGTATTCACTGAAAAAAAGTATCCGAGTAATTAAAAAAAATATCTGAACTAAAATAATAAAGAAACAAACGCTTAATATCCTAAAACCGGTTTTTAATACACATAATTCTCAAGTCCCATTTTTTGTGTAAGTAGTAACAACATATCGTTGTAACTATTATGCAAAAAAAAATCAGTGTTTTCTTAATAAATATTGTTTACAACTAGCAAACAATATTGCTGTCACTGACAAAACATCCATGATACAAATGATGTAACCAATGTTTTCCAGTCCCTGGAACGCGATAAGAACACTTGAAGTAGTTAACAACCCAAAATATTTGAACTTCTCTTATACTTTAAGTGGTTAATTCAAGTACTATACCTACAGCCATCCAACCACTTGGTGCAGCCGCTTTCTACGGCCGATGAGATTGATGGCTCGCATCGATCGAGTGCTTGAAAGAGAAATTAACATCGATCATGCAAATCACGCTATTATTTGTTGAATAAATCATGTGAGAATTCGTTTATTCATAGATGGGAAAATAAGCGTCTCAAATTAAGGAGGTGGGTGTAATTTCCTTTCTTGTAGCTCTTACGCGGTAATTACACAATGCTAATTCGCATCCAATGTGAAGACTCCCTTAGAGCCTGAACAGGTAGACTGCATACCAACTATGGCAACTGGCGAGCAATATCTTTACAATTATTATTTATTATTTTCTGTATGGCTTGGTTGGTTGAAATAATTATATGTTCGTTTAATTTTTAGTTTAATTTAAAACCATTTAAATACTTTTTATGAGGTGTAATTCCGTATGAATCTTATCATAAAATTTACCGTTTTATACACTTAATTAATCAATGAACACTGGTTTATTATGTTACTGTAGGTGTGTATTAATATAGGCGATAACATTTGCATTTTATATATTCATTTGCAATCGACGTATGTAGTAAGTTTTTAATTAAAAATTACGATACGAATCATAATCATAAATGTTCACCTCTTATGTGTATGTGTATGATTGGAGAAAGTCAGCCATTGGGTATTAGTGGTTGTTGATTTAATAGAAACCCAAGTTTGGTATGGGAGTTCCAATCTTGGAACAGACATTTTTGATACGAAATTTGTGTCGGTCGAGCGGGCATTATGAAAATAGCCTTGTTGGTTTCCTTTATCGATTGATAACGGTAATTCTCCTTCTTTCTCTTTGAGCTTTCGCGTTGTATATTCGGTTCGTAACCCGCCTGATTAAATTCTTGCTACGAGTAAATTCAGTCTGCATCTCTTTTGTTATCCTACACAAGAAAGAGAAATAGGATTAAAGATTTGCATACAAATGAGGTGTGGTTCAGTTTGGTAATTGATATCTAAATGAGTAGATATCATTCAGATGTGAGTGTACGTTCGAATTGGCCCATATGTTTCTTTATGTTGATAACCTGTGAGCGAACCAGGTATGTGTACATCTATACACATATGATATTTGACGCTTTCCAACAGCAGACGTGTTTGTTTTACAGCGCCTCGCTCCAGACGTCTCTCACCTTCAGCCCGCTAGGGTCCTACGCATTTCCGATTACTACCCCCTTTGCTTATTGTGTCACCCTCGCCTCGATTTTTCATACAACTCCCATCCGCTCTTGAACACACTTGATTTGCAAAGCACGTACGTACCACCATTTAAGAATAAAACTGGATATCCTGATATCAGCCCCTAAGACTTTGTCATACGTGTTATTAGAACAGCAAAATCATTTTGGTCATGTCTAGACGTTATCCGTGGCTTATTCTTTCTTGTTTGCAAAAAAGGTTGTATGTGCAAATATAAACGATGTAAACTTACGCCGTTCTATTTGAGCAAGATAGAATTCAGCTGAAGATGTTTTGCTATATGGAGTTTGCTTGCCTTATTGGGAAAGTAAATCGAATGACAGCGTTCGTGTTAGCTCGTTGTTAGAGAGGGAATATAAAATTTCGACTTCAAAGTCGGATCCATGATGCATTTCAATATGTCAATTGGTTTAAAAATCTGCATAGGATTTGAATTGGTGAGTAGTTCTCCGCTTGCTTCGGCTATATTGCTACGGCTTTGGTAAAAAACCGTATCGCTTTTGTGCATAACAATTTCTTTGGCCTCTAATGATATGGAGTTCGGTATAAAATACAGCAAAACGAATATATGAAAGAAAATTGGACTGTATGATTAAGTCCAGCCCAATTGGCCTTTGGCAAAACGAAAGTCGCTATCAATGTTTGCGCATACCAAATATGTACCAACTAGAGTTCGATATAACAATCCGAATCAGGCTGTGATTTGAGCACAAGAACTGAATTTCGTTGTTAAATCTGATATTGTCCGTACGTGGATGTTCCGCATACCTGTTTCATTAGTGGCATCCGGCCAATCATTAGAAACATCGGTCGGCATGAAAAAAAAAACTCGTTTCCCACTATTAAGGTGCTCTCATCTCTCAATGATCGTCTTCGTTTTTATGTGTTATTTTCCCTTTTTTTCGCTTTGATGCCATCAAATTTATAGTAAAATCAATTTTGTATTGATAAAGACTATATTACAAGCTTTTATTTCACTTGCCCTATTAGTACGTATGTATGTTAGTTAGTTTGGGTCAAATCATGGAATCTAAAGACCCGATTTCCCATTGAGCTGATTTTTTGCATACATAAGGAAATCGGATGACAATGCAATATTATGATGACATGGAGCTGAGCATCATTAGATACATGAGGTGGCCATGGGAACTCTGATAAAACAACGCAAATTAATTGTGTTTGGGATTGTTAGAGTTGTCTCGAATGAGTATTAGCCTGTGGAAAGAAAAGTACAGTCAGCGATAAAAGCTTGTGTCATACATGAAATTTTTGCGTAAAACTTATTTATAAATAGACGCAAGTCGAGTAGAATACAGGGACGTATAGGTATCCAAATAAAATTCGAAATTTAAATTAGGTATGACAGTCACACATTCAGTGCCAGCGAACTGCTAGGCGGGTTCTCTGTTTGTAGGCCTTTTTCGCTACAAACGAGCCGAAAATACTATGTTATCGGCGCTCGTAGCGCGTAGCTCGAGCTGGCAGTGATCGTATTAATTATGTTCGAAAGTAGGTATTTTTTCTTTTCCTATTATGGCCTGCACAAATGGAATATAATCATGTAAGAGGAAAGTGGATGACTATATTTCAATGGGGACTACGTTTATATGGGGCAGCGGTCTTTTTCCGCTTAATTTAAGTATTTATCAACAAAGGTCAATGGAAAGATTTAAGCAGTAATCCCCTTAAGTCCAAACTGCGCTGACCATTACCGCAGTGAGCAGCACATTCTTAGTTTGCGCGTAGTCACGGCAACGGAACTTTTTGCCCTCTTCCGATGCTAACCCCTTGTTCCCAACTTCGCGGTATCAAATTATATAGTGAGAAAGTTTTGGCAGATTTTGTATGAGTTGTTGACGCTCGGTAAATTATGTGTGAAAATTTATAGTTATTTATTATCCGCAAATTGCTTTTTGTGGTTGATATTTACTAAAAATTTTTAGAAAAGCAGTTAACCTTCCTAATAATTTGGAGTGAATTTCTGTGTTTCTTCATAATACGTGGATTTCTATAAGTACAGTACTTACGAGTACGCAGCCAAACACATTTTTGGTTGATACATTCTTACAAAAGATAGTATTGTAGTAGATAGTACAATGTTTTTTTTAGAACAATAATAACTGCATCAATAAATTGCTCTGATATTTAGATTAAGATGATATTTGTAAAATTTGACGATTTAAAAGTGCTTGTTGCTAGGCCTATTTGAATAAAGAATATTTTGACTTGACTTGACTTGACATTTAGTTACTTTTTATAAAAAAAAAATAGTAAAAAAAAACAAAAAAAAATTCTTTTTTTTTTGAAAAATAACTATGCCATTTAGTTTCCTTAAACGTACTTACCGATACCCCGAAGTTAACGAAATTCAATAAAAACACGGTGTATAAATTCAATATAAAAAACATTTTTCAAAATCGGTTCAGAAATGACGGAGTTATAAAGTAACACACATTAAAAAAAGAAAAAAAAAATCATACAACCGAATTGAGAACCTCCTCCTTTTGAAATCTTGAAGTCGGTTAAAAACTTAAATCAATCACTACAGGTTTTGCCTATTGCGATAGATAAGCGTCAAACCAATAATCAGAGTTATTGGCAATATTATAAACTTAACCTAATATTAACACTTTGTGTGATCATTCAGAGAGCACGTAAATATGTCCAACTCCAACTCAAGCTTATTTATAGTGCGAATGGCGTCATATGAAGTCATCTTGAAAAAGTTATAAAATTATTTTGATTCATGATTTCAAAGCGCTGGTGGCCTAGCGGTAAGAGCGTGCGACTTGCAATCCGGAGGTCGCGGGTTCAAACCCCGGCTCGTACCAATGAGTTTTTCGGAACTTATGTACGAAATATTATTTGATATTTACCAGTCGCTTTTCGGTGAAGGAAAACATCGTGAGGAAACCGGACTAATCCCAACAAGGCCTAGTTTATCCTCTGGGTTGGAAGGTCTGATGGCAGTCGCTTTCGTAAAAACTAGTGCCTACGCCAAATCTTGGGATTAGTTGTCAAGCGGACCCCAGGCTCCCATGAGCCGTGGCAAATGCCGGGACAACGCGAGGAAGAAGAAGACATTCTTACAAAAGATGTAAGAAAAACTTTGTTTCATTTGCCATTTAACTTCACCCAAAGAACAAGTAAATTGCAATTGCGTTCATTATACCAAGAACCGTTTTATGATTTCGCGTGGAAATTAATACTGCTTAGGTGTTAAAACATGAAACCTAAAGGTGCCCCGGTAAAGCTGTTTCAAACATTGCACATTTTATCTCCTGTAATATTTCAATTAGTTTTCATAATTCACGACGGAACTTGGAATCAAACAATCTGTTTTTGCGTGCAGTATATAAATCTCAACGAACAGGAGGTGGCTGTATTGCCCTATTTTACCCGAAACTAGGAGTGAAGCAGCAAAATTGAATTTGCGTACTCATTACACATGTTTGGATTAAAATGTATAAATATTTGGATATTTTATTCACAAGTCAGAAAGGAAAGAAGTCTCCTTAATGAAAGATTTTGGATCCCGAAGCAGCACCTTTATTATTATATTCTCAACTAGAAACTAGTAAGGAAAAATCCAAACTTGAAAAGCGTAAGCCATTACAGTTATTATTTTACACTTCATAAAAAGCAATCAGGGTTTCTTTTTATCCTCCGGCAGTAATGAAGCGCTAATAAAATAATTTTAATAATTTAACCCATTTGGTTTAATCATAATAAGGCTTGAGTTTTGAGCGCAAGTCGGCAATGCACAAAGGTAATAGGTATAGTATAACTAAATACTTTAATACATAGAACACAACCTTAACTCAAGATCAAATTATCGTTATAAACACAATAAATACCCTTACCGAGATCGGAACCCCAGGACCTTCAGCTTCGTAAACAGAGCCACTACCCACTAGGTAATGCAGCCGTTATATTTAGACATTATATAAAATTAGGTATCAAACGGTTTGCTAGCATCCGTAATTTCCCTAAATAAATACGCCGTATGACCATAGTAATAAAGTACTAAAATAAGAGTTGCAAAGACGGCACTACTCAATTTATTGATATTTCTCGATTTATAATACTTCGTATTAATTTCCATTGAAAAAATACTTGCTTTGATAAACGTAAAGTATCAGAATTTCAATTTTTTTTTGTTTAAAAAAAAAATCTAATAAATATATGGTAAACCCCAATTACGGAACCAGTTCCGGAATTCCGAAATTGGGACCCAATATCGAAAATCAGTCCCGGAATTGAAAACTGTAAGATTGCAATATCTTACAGTTAGTTACAGCCCTAATTGAAAGGTGTATTACACTAAATTCACTAAGAAACCTAAAATATCTTTGTTTTTAAGATAGTAAGGCATTCTATGCCAATAGGCCAGACAGGGAAGGTGTTGTGAGGCTAGATAACCCTGCAATCTCAGCTTTTATACACTAAATCATACAATAATGTCATGTAATTTAAAGCTTTGTGTTGGCAACTGTCTCACCTCGAGATAAGCACGCGTTGTTCATTACTCGGATAATAACTTTACAAATTGTTCTGAACACTATTACAAGTTCCTCTGAAATGTTAGCGCCAGTAGTGTAAAATAATAAATGGAATTGGAATTTTAGATGAAGTTATTATGATTCCATACTAAGGTGTATTCGGGTAAATTCGGAAGTAAAATATACAAAAATTGGCGAATAAATCCGGAAAGGGGCTCTTCTTACAACGGAATAATGAGTGATTTTTAAATGATTTTCGGAATACCTAATTTTAAAACTACCCGATTACACTTTAATGAGTAATGTAAAGGTAATTCACACTTCGATCTCTTTTCAAATTTTAAAGTAAGTAAGTATTAAGTATTAAGAAGCATTAATAACTAAATCCAAATATTTGAAAAGCCCTACAATTTTGTAGACCTTTATTAATAATGTCTATGTCTATAATACATATGAGGATCGAAAGCTGAGGAAGCCCCAATCAAGTGAGATCATTTATTCAGTGAATTAATCTACCGTTATGTTATACTCCATCAAACCATTGTAAGCCGGTAACTACCTACTTATAATTTGAATTGCAGGAAACATGCCAATAAAACACAATTATTTCTAGCACCTTCATCCTTTATTCATTTAACATCATCTTCATTTTTATTGATCTTAATTAGTTTTAAAGACGCGACACAGCTTACATTTTCATTGTAAAGTTGGAAACCACTGTTGGTGCAATTTACGTATATACGTTTACCACTTTGGAGAAGTAAATAAGAACCTACAGCTAAAGAAGATTAAAAAGTTAAGCCAGCTGCAGTTTCGAAGGTAATGTTTTAGCCCATTAGCAGTACAAACACATTTATTTGTGCTAACTTTCTCCTTGGCTCCTAGCCGAAGATTTTTTGGCTCCATTTACTGCTCTCCTTAAAATAAACAAAATGCAAGCAATGGAGTTTTTTTCGTGGCGCAAAGTTAAAGCCTATTTGGTTGAGAATTATGATTTGATGGATGATGCTCTGTTTGCGGTTGGTTTATAGCTTTTGAATTTTATTAGTTTTAAGTACTTGTAAATAATTTTATTTAGGTACATACTTATTTGGCCACGCTTCTTCGCAAATAATTCGAACCAGAAAGACAAATTATTATCTCCTTTCGTTAAATGTTTCCGGTAAAATTATATTGCTTTTATTGCTTTTATAAATAACTAGGTAGATACCAGGTTGATAAATTTTTACCTTTCCATTTGCACTCATTATTTAGGTATTCAGTTACATAATTATAATTACTTAAAAATATATCACCAATTGGAAAAGTCATTTATTTCTTGTACTAATTGATATTATCACTTTTCAATGCTGAGTAATAATACATATTACCTGCTTCAAATATACAACTTTGATGATATCAAGAATATTTTTCTATCCAATAATTCCGAACACAAGATCTACTTCCATTTGCGCTCTGCAGTAATCCAGTGATCGAGAATGCGAGCGTATCTACGGGGAACGGATTCTACGGTATTGTGGCTACTATAGGTCAGCGGGTCGGTATTGAAATCCAAGTTATGAATAAGAGAATTCATTTTATATTGTTAACTTTGTAGCTGTACGTTTTAGGGCAAAGCATGAACCAATTTATTATATAATAATATATCTTTAAACATTACTGACAGTTCATTTTTCCCGAATTAGCAGGTTATCTAGAAGGACCTACAAGTAATTACTTCAAGGCACTAATGAAACACTTGTATATTTAAACATATTGCCTATCTGTGAAAATAAGGTAATATTCAATTTAAAGTCATATCAATAAATGTAAAATTAACAAACAACTGGAAGCTTAGACTTTGATGTTATTGTTTAAAAAATTCGTTTTATTGTATAAATTTATCAAACTAGATTACAGTAACTCTGATTAAAGGATGACTCACGCTAGGCAGGGCCGAGGCCGGGCCCGAGCTTCCGGCGCTTCGTTTTCTATGGAAAGCACCACGCCACGTGATCACCGTAACGAACGCCTCGGCCCGGGCCCGGGCCGGTCTAGCGTGAGTCATCCTTAATATTAAACTTAACGATTTTACCTAAAATTAAATGCAAATATCTCTTTAGCATCAATCCACTAAAAAGCATGTAAGACAATTCGATACTCTACTCTTTAGCCCATTACTCGCCCCTTTCTGCAGAACAGAAAATGACAGGAAAGGACATCATCAGTTGACAGCTAACGTACATCCATCACCGCCAATGGCTGCGACAGGGTCATTATTTATTTGGCAACATCATCATCATTACAGTCATGTTGCATACTTGTGAGATGTCTGGAAGGGGTTGGGAGCAAGTTGGGAGAGCACAGCGGATGAGTAGAGGTGTTATGACTATTCTTTACTGTTGTCAATAGTTATGGTATATAATACAGTGGCAATGTTTCCGTGGTCATTTGTTTACAATATCATCAAGTGACTAAAGTATTTGCTCTTTTATATTAACGCCAATGCGATAAACCGTTCGGTGTGACTTATTTTCTGCAATTATATCTGCTACTTTGTAACCTGAATTTCCAAATACGCAATAAATTCATTCATTCATGAAAATAATTACATTGTGTTTTCAAATGAACATTGCACATATTTACATTTATTACCAAAATAACGGATGTATAAAAGTATTTTGAATACATGATTAAAAATGTATTTATCATTTTAATATGATAGTTTTAATAACCGATCCGTCTTTGTTACCGATGTCGTTATATCCAGTTTCGCCTGTATTTTTTATTTTTTGAACTGGCATTTTCCAATCATAATATAATAACCCCTTATTCATAACACTTACTTAGCAAACTTTTACAAACCTCTGTTAATTTTTGTCTCTTTCTAACAAACAGTAATGTCAAAATGACGGACAGGGACATAAGTTACCAATAGGCTAATTGAAATTAAATTAAAATCTCCTCTGACTTACTCCAAACAACGTAGTTCCAATTACACGAAAACGCGTTGTTCGCTGCCCGCCATAATTTGACTGAGATCACTGTAATTTAGCATTCTTAATATTTCATTATAAGTAGCTTGCGTGACTCGGTCGCGTACGGGATACTCGTACTCGATGCGTTTATAATGGTTTGAGTGCATTGGATTAAAAACTAGGCTTTTAAAGTGATTAACTTATTTGTGGTTGTCGATGTCCAGGAAAGGAGGTAGAGGCAGAAAAATTGGAAAATTTATAAACTAGCGCAAAGGAAAAACTAAACTAGAAAATGCCATCAAATAAGGCCAAAAATACAATATTGTTTTGCGAGTAAACGAAAAGGCTATTTATTCATAAACATGAATCCATAATGCTTTAAATGAATCATCAATTCACCAATAATCACACTGGCGGTGGATAAATTGGCCATAAAGTATATTGGGGTAGCTTTGGAAATGGGATAATTTTGGATATAACAAATACTAAACTTGAATCTTTTTCTGCTGTAGCACCTTGGTAAGTATTGCAGTAGCGTAAATGTTGCCGAACGGCCTGATTCGAACTTTAAAATACGTCAAAAAATTCCTAAATATCGATATGGATTGGATATGTTAGTGTCAAGAGTGACGTTTTTATTTGAATAAACGTCGCTTTTTACACTGACATATCTAATCCATATCGTATCTTTAGTAAATGTTTAACGTATCTTTAAGTTCGAATCGGCCCGAAAGTATGAAGTGTGTCTGGTTTACTAGATATTACTGAATTTCAAAATTACCCCGTGTTTGAAATTATCCCATGTTAATAGAAGTAGAAACAAATTGTTTATTGTCTGGTTAAAATAAATAATAGTAAATGCAAATGACATGTGACAGTTACGAGTACTAGTGACATCTTCATAAATGCACCCATACATTTATTATTCAAAAACAGTGTATCCGGCCGCAACAGTAAATTAGACTCTATTTAATGAATTAAGTTATGCTAATAACACGGGAGCTGATGAAATTGTATACAATTATAAGCAAACAAGATTATTATCATAATTATAACGTGCTTCCAAACTGTTTTGAAACGTATTAATAATGTATAATATTAACATGACAATTGATGCACGTGCAATAGTTATTAAGTTAAAGGATAATTTTATTTTGACCGTCTGCTGCATAAATAAAAATTATAAATGAATTATTGCTAAAGGGAAAACCATTTTTAGCAAAAAAGATAAATTTTAAGTGCATTAATAATAAAAGATTCGTCGAAAAAACCTGATCCGATTGATTCCCTTGTTAAGAATATTTTATGAAATGAAAAATGAAATTTATTTTTAAAATATACAGCTTTTAGAGAATTTGTTTTTAGGTAAACTAAATACAAAGGTTTAAGTAGAAAATAAAAGGTTTCAACATTTTACGTGACGTGAATACATAACAGTAATTTGAAAAAATCTGTATCTTTGTTGAAATCCAAGCAAAATTCAGACAAATTGTTTCTAACTAAACGAAGTAGAGATAGAAGTAGGGGTGGTAGAAAAGTAAATTATGAAAGTGCAGACGCACCCCGCGTCAGAGGGCACGTCATAATCCTTTACCCGGGCAGATTAACATTTAAACAAGTTTTATGTAAATCACTTCGGATCAAACCAGTTTCATTTTTTAAATCACCCGTTTGGAAAGACGGCTTTTTAATCTCTTCGCTTGAAAATTTGTTAGAGCTCTGCAGGATCGCGTTGATTTTTCGACGTGTTCGATTCAGATTTTTTTGCCCTAGAACGTAGTAACTATGTATGAGCTTTTAACATTCTTACTGCCTTTCAACTTTGGCGCAATATTCCACATTTTCTTGCTAGCTTGAATAATGAAAGGTTTGCATCAGCGTTCCTTTCATTTTTGTCGGACATGGACAACAGAATCAAGGAAAATGGATGGCCAGATAAAAATCTCTATTTGATGAAAGTCTAATAAGCCTGTGGGCCGGGTAAATGGATTATCCTCTTTATTTTCTGTACTACAATGAAATAGGTTACAGTTGTTATTTATTGGCTTCTTTGTCCATCGAAACCTTGAGTCTCCAAAGCCTCCAAAAACATCCAATCTTTTCAAGTCTAACTAATACTTAAGAGGAAAGGGGAGCGGAGCCCCTCTTCCGATTTGGAAAATTTACGTAAACATATCCGTCGCGCTAACGAGAGCGGCTCCTAAAATTAGTGCGATAAGCATAACTGCAGCTTTGGTGAAAAATCCAGCGTAAAAATCTTAAAAATCGATGTTTTGTACTCTACAGTTTCCTCCTCCAAAACGTAACCAATCGTAACGAAATTTTAAAATCTAAATGATTACGAAAGTCCGAGTATGTCGGACTGTTTTGCTTTTGTGGCTAATTGTTGTCAGTCGCTTATCTTTGCGGCCTAATCAATTGTGCCGTTTTAGGCAGTGTCTTACGTGAGCGAATAACTCGCGAACGCGGAGTGGCGCGGCGCGGGTGAATTCAATCCTTTGATACCTATGGAAGTGTCCTACGTGGGCAATCTCCAAATGCCGTTGGGCCGCCGCGCCGCGCCGCGTCGCGTCGCGTGTCGCGTCGCATTCGCGAGTCATCGCTCACGTAAGCCGCTGCGTTACGCTTGAAGAGCTGTAGCGCTTAAATAAACAAACATATTAAAAAAAACAAAACAGTCCGGCACAGATATTGATAATATTAATCTGTGTTGAAAAAAAATCATCGCTACAGCAGTCGAGTACGTTAGTATGGACAAATGCCCACTCCATTTGCTTCTTAACAAGGAATGAAGATTATTTTCTTATTAGGATATATCTGACATTTAAGTCGAAATTATGTACATTGATTTATTTCATTGAAACCATTCTATCGACCATACAAAAAACGTTTTTAGACCAGAAGTCCTCGTAAAACTGTCACCATCACTCAAACAAAAGTAGTTCCATTTACATACGCGCGAAACACAAGTAAAGCTATACTTCATGCATATTCTAACCAATTAGCTTGCAATGAACCTCATCCATTTAAAGGTCCTAAGTGATTATACATCCTTTATAGTCGTATGACGTTTGTCAGTATGTTTTCGTACCACCCCTTTCGCTTTTGACCCCGCCTTTTTATTTACTCGCAAACCGGTATTAAATAATGGTATGACGACCACTATTGTTTTCCGATTTGATCGCGCCCTCTTTTGTCGGTGTTTGATTGTTAAAACCTAATGTAATCGAGATCGATTGAAATTCACGCACTTATTCCATTTAGGTCCGTTTCAACATGCCATATTTCGTGATTTTAAATAATAATCTTCAGTTTATTATCGTCACACAAAAACCTGCCTTAAGTATTATGAAGACAAATCACTGAAACGTCTTTTATACCGACGCCATTTTTTCGCATCGATCTAAAAAAACCTAAAAGCATTTCGCCACTGAGCAACTTTAGGATACTTAGTAAACTACATTACAGAATTAGTACGAAGGCCGTATTGTGTGTAAAACTAAAACGCACATCTGCCGTTTCGGAGTAGCTGAAGACAAGGCTGTCCCAGGGGGTCATCAAAGTTCGTCCCTTTACTGACCTAAGTGCTTCAGCTAATGACTCATTAACGCAGAATAGAAGCCTCTGAAACTACTTGTAATATTAAAGCTGTTTACTTTAGGGAATAGGGAATTCTCTGCGGTGAACAATATGTACGTGGTTTTAAGGATATTGTGTAATGTACCTACGGGTTCAGTTTTACTATAATTAGAGCTAATATACAGAAAATAGTAATATATAAAAAAACACTGTACGTTTCGTACCTAGCGGAAATTGTATTTCCATAAGCGTTATTTTTTTATTAGCCTATTTTAATGTATCTAATTACGATTTTTTACATTCATTTTATCAACTACATATGTTTAGTTAAAATACATAATTAAGATTACAATTATAAATATTGACGACTGATTATTTATTTTGACGACGATTGATTATTTTGACGACCGGTTTGGCCTAGTGGGTAGTGACCCTGCCTACGAAGCTGATGGTCCCGGGTTTAAATCCTGGTAAGGGCATTTATTCGTGTGATGAACATGGATATTTGTTCCTGAGTCATGGGTGTTTTCTGTGTATTTAAGTATTTATAAATATTTAATATATATTATATATATCGTTGTCTAAGTACCCTCAACACAAGCCTTATTGAGTTTACTGTGGGACTTAGTCAATTTGTGTAATAATGTCCTATAATATTTATTTATTTAAATATACAAATGAAAATTAAACACCCAGAATATTTTTATACCATTTCCTACACAGATACCGCGATATTATTATTACTGCTCTCCGTACTGGCAATGGCAATGATTCCCGGAAAACATTTACCTGTTATCTATACTTTGGCAAGCCAACTTTTCAGTAGAAAAAGGCACAATATTCAAAATTTGTATAGGGGATAAATCCTTCGCGCGTACCTACACTTTTCAATGTTTTTGCCTTTTTCTACTTATAAAGCTGGATTGCTAGAGTACTCGTATAAACAAATACATAGCAAGCTTACAGCACGCTGCAGACATTCACACATAGACTTTCCCGGACTACGAATGATTGGATCGCGCCTTTGCGAAATAACACGTCACTCAAACGCATCCATAATAAATTCAATTTTCTCCGAACCGGCGAAATGACGACCGGACAGGATTAAACGCGTCGTATTCGCCTTTTGTTCGCCGCAACGCCGCGACGCTGAGCGACGCGAGCGATGTTTTTTTCCATCGCTCCTTTTTTGGTGGATTTCCCGTAGTTAAGCCCCGCAGCCGTCCGTGGTGAAAAATCAAGCCTGGTGCTAATTCCAACAAAAGGATTCATGTCTTTGAATTGGAAATGTTAGGTTAGAGGCGTAGTTTCAGTTAATCCAAAAATATTGGTTCAACATGGTTTCACTATCTATAGGATTGGGTATGTGTTATCTACCTACATGTTATAGTTCAGTTTAGAAACGTTTAAGAACTACAAAAGAAAATACCATTTTAAAAATAGGGAACAGAAACTGACCTAATGAATAAATAAGTAGTACTTAATAATAGTAACCGAAATGTTTTTTTAAAATATACCTAGCTAAGCTATACTTTATACATAACCAAACTATTGGTAATAATGGCTTCATTTTGCAGCTACGCACGAACTCGATTCGTATGTAATACGAATTAACCGTTTTATTACAAATCAAATAAGCAGTTCTTATCCAAAGCTGAATACGGATAAGTAGTTACATTGTTACTGGGCTTTCTCAGAAATGCGTACAAGCACTGCGATTCTCATTCAAAACCACTTAACAACAAATAAATGTAAACTTTATCACAGTGTAATACGGTTCCTATTGCACTTGTTAATCGCGTGAGATACGAGGTTGATAGAGCGACAAGATTGCCAATTAAAGCGTGTGTTGGCACTTGTTTTGTTTCTCGTTGGCAGCGAGGTAGCTCTAAGTTACAATCAAGTGAGTGCGAGCGTGTATCGGCGTTTTATGGTTCTCTGGTACGAATTTACGCTTAAGACTGCCGGGGCTAATTTCTCAAAAGATATTACTTAGTCTAATATTATTAGTGTGTTGTCATGACAACCCATACGATTTGACAGTTCGTAGACTAATAATGTTAGTGTAATATCGTTCGAGAAATGGCCCCTGCAGTTGCGTGAATTCTTTGGTTGATGGTCTCATTGGAAGGTCAGGGGGTCTAGCCAAGATATCGACACACGCCAAGTGAAAAGAAAAAAAGTATTGGGATGACAGATGCTACGAAAAGTCACGTGACTATTTCCATACACTAATTTGAGTTTCGATTCCATACACTAATTTATGTTTCGATTGTGTCCTCTTGGCTAAGCCCCCAGCGCTTGACAACGCCAGAGCCATGCAAAGACAACCGTAATTCGTGACAATTTTGTATTTTCATTTAGTTTTGTATACTATTTACGTATTAAATATAAGAAATGCTTGTTCTATCTATTTGTTTCCTTAATATATTTTTCAGCTAGTTTTATAAGTCATAGTGAAAAAAGTATTGGATACAAATAATAATAAACAATAAAATTCTTTATTGTGCACTACTAAAGAAAAGTTCATATTATAAATAAAGACGGACTTAAATGAGTAGGTAACAACAGGCGAACTTATCGCTATAAAAATCAATCGATCAATGTTCGTTTTTCGAAGTCAAACTTAGGATTATGTATTTCTATTTGTCGAAATTATACCTACTTGAACACTTCTAACCTTTTAATAAAAAGTCTTAATTCAATTTAAAAATATTTTTCTCGATCCATTTCATGTAATAAAATTTTATCTTCAAAATTCCATAGCCGAAGTGCATTCGACTACCTATCGGATTCCATAATGGCAGTTGGAACTACCTATTTCATGTGCCTCATAATAAAGGCTGTGGAAGACACACCTTTACTTGTTTGTTTTATTCGGGAACCAGTATTTGTAAGAATAGGCTTTTGCTGCCAACACGCAGCGATAGGCGGGTAAAGATAATTATGTAGCCTGAACACGAAAGCAACTCGGAAGGCGACATTCATTTATCTTGTAAAAAATATTGTAGGTTGTTTTTTGTATTAAAGGTACAAGATATGATATTTAGAATTCACCGTCAGGTTTGTGAAACACTTGCTGATCGGTCGAGGACAGAGATGGATTAAGTTTTGCGCAGTAGAAAATGAGATAAATAAAAGGTGGATGCTTACACAACATTAGGAATGGGATGTGCATTAAGTACGTGTTGGTAAGGACCGACAATGCCGACATGGAAAGAAATTATGGGACGGGTTACCCATTAACATGATAAAAGTGATAAACCTAACGACGCCAAATAAACATTAAAAAAAGTAGCCTACCACTGTACGTATAGAATACTAGTCTAGCAAGCAAGTCACAGAGCTATCTTTCGACGCTATGGTAAAGACGGCTAAAAACTAAAAAACCATTGGCGACATGTTTGTCGCCCCGTCTGGAGCCTAAGGCGTGAACTTCTTTAGCCAGTAATGCTAAACACTGTCCTTCTTTCGCCAGTCTTTCGCTTAGTGGAAAACGAAGTTCGATGGTATATGCTTAAACATGTAGGTATAATGAAAATAAAGGTTTCTAATAACGCCAGTTCATAAGATTAAAATTAACAAAGATTGCTACAAGAAGTACAGGGACAACGCGATAAACTTTTAAATTATAAGCGATGAAGTATAGACATCTCGTTAGTCACGTAATCTAGAAGTCCCAAGCTCGATTTATGTATATATCCCTTCATTAATGCCTTTCAATTCTTCTTTGTGAGTTTATCTTCATATTAAATAAAAACGATTGCATTGCCTACTCGAACAGTGCTGTGTTTAATTACTTATCCCGCCATGTTTATTTAAAGTTGCTTAATGCTTTATTTATCAAATTTGCAACATGGAGTTCGCAGTACTCTAAGCTTTTAGATATGCAGTTTGTTGTTTATTTAGAATGTTCTCTTTACTTTGTGTACTTTCGCGGCTTGCGGTGCGCCGTACAAACGGTACCTGAGAAATTCATGTAGGCATGAATCGTGTTCTAATGTTGGGAGGAGCTAGGTTTCTTTGTTTGGTCTTTAGATAAAAAGTTGCAAATTATGTAGTTACTTTTTATCTTGACGTACGTAAGTACCTATTCTATACTTAATGAAACGTCATATGTTAAGAATTGTGCTGCAAAAAATCATTTAAGTACAGGACATGTGTGACAGGTGTGACATGTGTGACAGGTGTGACATGTGTAGGTGTGACAAATATGTTATTTTTTTGCCTTCATAAGTAAAAGGTAAGATTTATTTCACAGATATTACATAATTATAACAATAAACTATAAATAAACTTAATAATAATAAAAAAGGCTACAAATAAACTTAAAGTAAATAAAAAACGTCTCCCAAGTCGCTGCCGATGGGCAGTGTGCCCAGAAGGCTGGCCGCATTGCCACGTTGGATGGCAATGCTTATCCTTTGAGCAAAATACTGGCCAGCCCTCTGGTCACCTGTGGCATCTATAAGGCGCGACGCTAGGTCCTTGTAGAGCCGACGCGCGCTTGGCCCCCACGGCCCCAGCGTTTCGACCCCAAACGCCTCGAAAATGTAGCTACTGACGAGGGTGGCGTATTTTCGGCGTTTGAGGTCTTCGGCCGCGGACGCGGCACGACCAGCACCACTGCTGGTACCCGGAAGGTGGGACGGCGCGAGAGTGTCAACGCATGTGGCATCCCAAACTAGAGGCCGTCCCAACTTCCAAGGCACCAGAGTCATACCGTCGGGCCTCTTGCCATCGTCCCTTGCCAAACCGACGGGCTCCAGTATGGCCGGAACTTTGACACTGACAAAGGCCCTTCGGATGACATCGTTGATGCTGGCGTGTCGGGGTATGCGGCCGGCGCTTCTGCCACAAGAGAGTCCATGGTGACCATAACTATCCACCATGGCACCACAACGGCAGCGATGGGGAACGTTCGTTATAGTCCCTAAACGCAAACAAGCTGCCAGTCGAAAAGTGGAGTTGTCGATTAGGGTGCCTATGGATGGTGAAGGTAGAGCTTGCAACCACAGTCCCGACTCCCACTCCGCAGTGGCAAGAAGACGAGCTCGATCTGCCGTACCAGTTGACGTATCAACAAGACTATTCCGTACTAGGCGGCAGAGCGGCTCGTCCCACTGCCTCTGCGAGCAGGGATTGGAAGGTGGATCTGTGTTGCCACAGGTTAGTGACCAAACATTCCTGGCCTCGGTGCAATGTGCTGCCTCTATGGCCCCAAGAGAAGGGGTTAAAATGCTGTCAATTAGGTTTTGAGCACTATGCACCGAGGACAAGAAGGCTGGCAGCGAGACACTAGAAATTTTGCGGATACCCAGGCCACCGTGCCGGATAGGTAGAGTAGCCTGGGTCCAAGACCTTTCTTCGAAACGTATATTGAGGACTGATGACAAAGTGTCCTCAATTAGCGAATCTAAAAAGACATAGAATTTCAAAGCAATTAAATTAAATATTAAAAAGAAACACACGAAACCGTTATACTTTTTCCAAAAGATAATCAAAATACCCTAAGTAGATGTCTGTCCTAACCGCATAAATATAAAATTTGATCACGCGTTAAAACACATTCTCAGTTTATTCGTTTTATAAGTGTATTGTATCAAAGCTTAAGTTCCGGAGGTACTTCGTACTAAAATAGTAATTTACCTTTTCTTAGTAATCCTGTTACAGTATTATTCTGATCATTCTCAAAGCAAGTAACCAACCTTGAACTTGGATTGGAAATTGTTTTTAGAAAGAGGAAAATCTGGGCTCTCGTTCATTTACCTTAAAGTTTAGAGAGTAAACATAGAAGAAAATTTGGCACAGCTGAAACAAGTCTTTTGAAGCAAGGAAGGATTGGATTAAGAACTTGAAAGGTATTTTAGAATTTTTTACCATACATTTTAATAACTCACTTCTGCGCCACTCGGACGTACCTATTAATTATATTAAAACCGGTCACTCACGTTTTAAGCTCGACGTGAGGAGCCACACGCATTAGATGATCGATGCAGAACAGCATAACGACTCATGTAACATGTATTGTATACAATAGTGATATAATTAAGCTTTTCAATATCCTACTTTAATTTGGCCACTCAGC
>NW_026907828.1:0-5000 GCF_033807575.1 Cydia pomonella
CGATATTTTCAGACGTGACCGTACACGAGTGGACTATTTTGTATATCATAATTACGAAAAGAAGGTCAAAATCAATGAAGTCGATTTGCATACCCGACTGGCATCCGATAATGACATACCCTTTATTATTACATACGAGGAGATTGTTTCGTCTTGTCACATACATTAACGTTTCCTTCCGTTGATTATTTTTAACCCTTTGAAAGCTATGTTTATCGTGTGCGGCACGGCGTCATGAACCTTGTCGCAATGTACAAAGGTTGGGTTGATATTATTCAGTGGACGTTTTTTGTAGGTTATTTTTACCTTCCTATTTGCGACGACCAGTTTGGCCTAGTGGGTAGTGACCCTGCCTACGAAGCTGATGGTCCCGGGTTCAAATCCTGGTAAGGGCATTTATTTGTGTGATGAGCATGGATATTTGTTCCCGAGTCATGGGTGTTTTCTATGTATTTAAGTATTTATAAATATTTATATATTATATATATCGTTGTCTATGTACCCTCAACACAAGCCTTATTGAGCTTACTGTGGGACTTAGTCAATTTGTGTAATAATGTCCTATAATATATATACAGTACCCCTAGTGTAAATAAATTCGATTTCGAAACGTGACGTACGCGTTTGCGTTTAGTCTCATTTTGTATTGGATTTAGAAAGAGCGCGCCAAGCGGGACGTTTTGGAAACTCAAAATCCTATACAAAATGAGACTTAATTCGTCACGTTATGATGTCGATTAAATTTACACTAGGGTACAGATCTCACAGCGTAAAAAGAACATAACTTCCACGAATCGGAGACCACTTTATCAATATAAAGCTGGAATCTAAACTATAGATAACTGCCGAAACTTCATAACATAATTAAAAACTCTGTAATCGATTCTGCGGCAGAGTAACTTAGCACTTAACTCAAACTTAACTCTTGACCGTAAATTGTAAGTTATCCTACAACCCCTTATGCAAGTTTAGCGCTCCTTATTTAAGTTATGAAAGTTACAGCTGAAACAGCAAATTTGTTGCCTTTTTGCTTAATGATTTAAGTAAGCAACTGCTGGTGGAGATAGCAAATAAATTACTACTTTTAGGGCATCTTTATATTTATTTGGGCAGTTTTAAGCGTTCTTTAGAACCGGATTTTTTTTTTAATATCATAAACCTTTTAGATGCTGCCGACTTAATCATAAGATGTATGGCTTATAAAATAAATGAGATTAAAAAAAACCTTTTAGATGAAGGCCTTATTTAAGGTGCGCAAATCTAAAAAGTTTCTTGACAACTTGTGATAACAAAAATCGCTTTCACTCATAATAAAATGAGAATTTTTAAGATGTAATCACGAAACTGGATGACATTTCCAATTCAGTTAGTTAGTCTACAAGGTATGGAGAAAGTGGAGGGGAGGGTGTTAAGACTAACGGCCCGATTCGTTCTTAAAGTCAAATATTAGGTCTAGATGCGATATGAATCGGATATGTCAGTGTCAAAAGTGACGTTTCTTCACACACACACGAACTATACTATATTGTGGATAATTTTTCCAAACTTGTGCGTTTAAGTAAGTAAGCTAAAGGAGTTTAGATGATGTAAATAATAGTTTTGATGGTATAACTTTTAATATTTTCGGGAAATCGTGAACACACATTAAAACAACTGCGTCGAAACGGAAATAAAGATTACAAATTAAATTCATAATAGACCAGGTTAAAATATAATTATGTTTTAATATATTTTGAAGATAATGCGTTTTTTTTAGTTAAGTGCTATTGCTATTTTGTTAAAATCGTTTAAGTAAGCATGAAAGACAATCCTAATACCTAGTTAATTATTTGTCAACGTTTTTGGTCCATCTTGTATAGAACTCTGGATAACTTAGTCGCTGCCAATGTGTGTCTTTACCCTTTACTGACCACGATTCTAACTCCATAACCGAAACACGTTGCACAGACACCGCATCTGTTCCGAAGTTCGGGCAGCAATAAATCTAACGTCGGCAGTCTCGAGAGGCAGCCAACCTTCCGCTCAGTTCTGACCCACTTACCAGATGTTCTTTTGTTTTCCTTTTAAATAACAGAACGTGATTTGCACAGTTTTGATGTATAGGGCTAAATCACTTTTGTTGGGAGGTCCCCGATATAAGTTGCGAAGTTTTTTTCTTAAGAGTCACACGAACTTAGCCTCCGCTATACAATCAAGGTTACGCTCTCATTTTAAAACGATATGGACTTCTTGAGTTTTTGAGTTTCTCCCAGTCAAAATAAGCACCACGACAAAAGATTCACAGCCTTATTCGAAGTACACCGAGATCAGAATGACATCTAAATGCATTTTAGCTCGTACTTGTCCGTACATGTACTTAGTAACGCGAGCGAGAAGCACCTAAGTGACCTCGTTCTGATATCAGTGAACGTCCGAATTGATGAGTCTTTTGTCGTGATGCTTATCAAACAATCATCTGGGTTAAAGCTTAAAAGGCTCGTAGACCTTCTTCTTCAATTAGGTTTAAATTTGAAAAAATATCAACTAGGGTTTTACACGACGGATCTGAAATGTATGGGAAGATCCAGATCCGGATAATTTTCATACATTTCGGATCCGGATTGCAAACCCTAATATCAACCGTATGCTTATAACGGTATCCAGCTGCCGAATGAGCTACATCAATATTTACTGTACAAAACGTATTTGAAAGGTTTCACAGCACCATGCCGACAAACGCAATAAAATTGCATTATGTCATTTCAACACGATGTGAGCGTTTAAGCAGCGTGAGCAATAACAATATTTTTTTCAAGTCATGGAATGGGTCAATAATAACCGGAATAAAATATATCTGTATTAAAGTGGGCAATAAAGAGTATTTGTATTTATGTTTAACTTTTAAGGGAGGGTAATAATTAAATAGTTAAATTCATAAGGCTTTACCAAAAAGTGAGTCAGTGCCTTCTTCGAGTTCTTAGAATGATGCCGCGGATTTACGAAGCTTACCTATTTTTACTACTTAATCTGTTGGATCAGTGATCCAAATTAAACTTTTTTGGCCTCCGACACAAGCCAGCGGCCCTTTTTTCGGTCCTGTGTGACGTCTTGGCAATTTTTGACTCAGAGTTAGCGCAGATTCGCCTCCACCTTATCGCTTTAGTGACATCTAGGGCTTCCTACAGGACCCAGGTATGTTCTTTTCACATTCCGATATTCATGTCTCAAGTCCTAGCCAACGGAGTATATTTATGCAAGCATTAGGTATTCCTAGGTATTTATACTTTACGCATTAAAAAAATTATTGTTAAAATCGGGATGAAATTAAATTTTCCGCAAAATCTGATTTCGTGCAGGTTGCCTTAAAAAGTTTAAGCCTATTTCCATCTATACCGCTACCACCGTTTTTGTTATTGACATATTCGCATACGTCTACGTGACTTAATTTCTATGCATCTCGCTCGTACTCATTAGTACGTATATATTAGTGCAAGCGAGATATTTAGACCAGCGTTAGGTTGCGGACCCGGGTATGTCCTTAAACTACGTCCAAAAGAGGAATGTGGGCAATGTGAATGTCATCTCGCCTTGTGTGGTAGGGCACAGCACAGCAGATGTCATTCCAGATCTAGAGCAGAGCCCAACTGGGCCAGCCACCTTACAGAAAACCGCAGCCAAATAACACTTGACCCTACTCATAGTGTTGTGTTCCTGCCGGTGAGTAAGGTTGCCAGAGCTCAACGAGGGGGGTGGGGTTAGGGTCGGCAACGCGCATGTAACGCCTCTGGAGTTGCAGGTGTACATAGGCTACGGAGACTGCTTACCATCCGGCAGGCCGTATGCTTGTTTGCCACCGATGTAGTATAAAAAAAAAAAAAAGGTTAACACCACGCTGAGTCAGTCGGGACCATTTCGAGGCTAATATGTATGGTGTCATGTAATGTAAAGTTATGTATAAGTTTGGTTTTTGTTCCTCTTTTTTTATCTGTATAATTTCATTTGACGATATTTCATTCGATTATTATTAGATTTGCCACGAATAACCTATTTTCTATTTCTAAAACTGGTGGTAGTCATACTGATGTTTAAATTCAAACGCGGCGTGTGAGTGGCTAACTAGCATAGAATCTTGCGCTTTTAGACAGCTAGAAGTGAAAAAACTATGTGTGACCAACTGAACTACTGAACGAGAAGGCTCAAACGGCCTCAAACCGTTAGAAAAACGCAGTGAACTCGTATGGGGGCAGCCTCTGCACTAACGAATGCGTGAACACGTTGCCAGCCAATTTGCTGAATGCTCTCAAACGTAACTGCAACATTACTGCACAGATATTTGCACTATACACCATGTTTTTTTTTAATTTCCGTTAATTTCAAGAGTGAATTCTGAGCTTAAATGAAGTAACTTTCTCAAAGACACCGGTATTCTAATTAACTCTATTTAAAGTCTGAAGCCTGAGAAGGAGATACTTAATCAATAATTTAATCTTATAAGGCCCTTACGAGCGTATCCATTGGACTTAGGGGTCTGTTTACATATTGATTAGTGTTTAGTAACGAGTGTGTACATTTGATACTAAACGTAATTCTTATCTCGGACAATTGATGTTCGAAATGACATTGATATGTCACAGTTTTCAATTGTTTTGTTGAATTAAATGTAATGCCCGTGGTTACAACAACGCTATATGCAACATTTAATTACTTTATATAAAACTTAAAATCTAAATCTAAAAATAAATAAAACTAATCTTAAAATAAATTAATTAATTAATTTTAAGATTAGTTTTATTTATTTTTAGATTTAGATTTAAGTTTATATAAAGTAATTAAATGTTGCATATAGCGTTGTTGTAACACGGCATTACATTTAATTCAACAAAACAATTGAAAACTGTGACATATCAATGTCATTTCGAACATCAATTGTCCGAGATAAGAATTACGTTTAGTATCAAATGTACACACTCGTACTAAACACTAATCAATATGTAACAGACCCTAAGTCCAATGGATACGCT